>NC_136958.1:3954159-3971659 GCF_032717465.1 Coenobita brevimanus | reverse complement strand
GAAGTACAAAAAATAAAATACAATACAATAAAACAAATATAAAAAAAAAATAAAAATAAATAAAATACACAAACATGGAAATAAAAACGGAGAATAAAAAAATATATATATATAATCGTCAGGAGAGAGCAAGAAATACAAGAAAAATACATCCTCGGGGTGAAGCGGTTACTACAAAGGCAAGACCAGCTACAACACAGCCGAGGGGAGGGTGTGGTCTGTGTATCTATGTAACTCTTTCCCTCTTCCTCCGACCTCCCCCCCTCCTCCTTTCCTCCACGCTCTAGTTCCGGGTGGGTGACGTCCGCTAATATCTAAGATCTTCCTGTTACCTGTTCCCCCTCCCCCCCTCCACCAAGCCGTCATACTCCAGATATCTCTCTCTCTCTCTCTCTCTCTCTCTCTCTCTCTCTCATACCTTCTACCAGTAAAAGAAATAAAAAAGCCAAAGATTAAACATAATTCTATTCTCTCTCTCTCTCTCTCTCTCTCTCTCTCTCTCTCTCTCAGTAAAAGAAAAAAAAAAAAGCCACAGGTTTAAAACAGGTCCATTCTTTTATATATATATATATATATATATATATGTGTGTGTGTGTGTGTGTGTGTTTTTTTTTTTTTCAGGCGTTTCGTAAATTCAATAATCAATGCTGAGTTTAATAAATAGCGGTTTTCTTTCGGGTGAGGGATTGATTATTATTAGGAGTTTTTAGATGAGAGAGAGAGAGAGAGAGAGAGAGAGATTCCAACGGGTGAAAAAAGACAAGACAACGTGACTCGTGTACTTCTAAATGTCATGTACTTTTAATTGTAATGTCATGTACTTTTAAATGTTATGTACTTTTTATTATGTACTTTTATATATTATGTACTCATCATGTACTTTTAAATGCTATGTACTTTTATTATGTACTCTTAAATGTCATGTACTTCTAAATGTTATGGACTTCTAAATGTAACAATATAACAGGATGATCGATTCTTAACTACTTTGCACAGGCGCCTTAACGCAGGGCTTCTTACTGTGCATCACCGCCTGTGCGCATGAAGTACATTCTGATTTGGATCATTACATTGTACACAAATTTTAGGAAGCACTGTACTGTTAAAACTTGGCGTCAGTAAATATATAGCAGTAAAATTATCTATCTATCTATCTATCGTATATTACACTTGTGGTTGGTGAATATCTATCTACCTATCTATCCATCTATCTATACAATGATTCTGATCTAATGCACCGAATCAGGGAAATAATTATCTATATATGTAGCATATTTTAAAACTTGTGACTATTAAATATCTTCCTACCTACATATCTACCAGCCTATCTACCTACGTATCTATCAACCTACCTTCCTGCCTACCTACCTACGTATCTGTCAACCTACCTTCCTGCCTACCTACATACCTACCTACCTACTTATCTATCTATGTATCTAATAAGTCTGATCAAACGCACTGGCAGTCAAGGTTATGCAGTTATACCAAATTTCAGTTCTAAATACATTCGACTATACCCATTATGAAAATTTACTGGCAATAAAAAAAAAAAAAAAAAAAACTGCAATTACAAGATATGAAAAGAAGTGAAAAAAAAAAAAAACAATACGGATACAAATACGCAAATCACTTCAAGAAATCACACAGCAGAATATTCACTTATTATCTTTTATATTAATCCTTCGTTCGTGATTTACCTTTTCACTCCTTCCTTCTCACATTCACCTCTTATTCCCTCTCTTTACTATCTTCCTTTATTATTATTCTCCTTCCTTTTCCATCTATATGTCTGTCTTTTCAAACAATTACTTCCCTCTTCTTTCCACTCCCTTATATTTTTCCCGTCTCACATACTTCGGTTCCTCTTCCTCTTATCCTCCCCTCTTCCTTCTCCTTACTTCCCTTTCCTTCTTTTCGCTCCCTCTCCACTACTCTCATTTTCCTCTTTATTTTTCTCCCATACTTTCTAGCTTGTCTTTCTATTCCGTTCGTCTTTATTACCCTCCTCCTCTCTTACTTTCTTTATTTCCTGTCTCTTAATTCTCTTTTCTTTTCCACCAGGCTTTTCCTGTCTATTCCTTCCGTCTCTCCCTTTTCAGCCCTCACCCCCTGCCTCACTCCCCCACCACATGCACACTTAAGTCGCGTGCACGTGGTATGACCCCCCCCCCAGCACGCGCCCCCCACCACCACGTGCACCAACAATACCTCACTCTGGCCTCACCTACGGGGGGCCGGAGCTTAGGAATAATAACACCCCCTCCCCCCCTGTCTCTGCCCCCCTCTCTTCTTTACACTCCCCTCCTCTCTTCTAAACAGTCCCCTCCCACCCCCTGTCCTTCCTTCCCTCCCTCCTTCCTCCACACACACTCCTCTGTTCCCCCCTTTTCCCCTCCACACACTCCCCCCTACCCCCTCTCCCTTACACACACACACACACACACACACACACACACACACACACACACAAAACCCCCCTTCACACACTCCACCCCTCTCCCACTCGTCAATCTCCCCTTTTTCCTCTCTTCCACATATCCACACAACCTCCCCAACAATACCCATCTCTCACTCCCCCCTCCACTACACCCCCACACATATCCCTCCTCTTTCCCACTCGTCTCCTCCACATACCCCTCTCCATCCCTTCTTTATAAATGCGTATCCCCTCTCTACCGTCATTCCTCGTATCCACATAGCCGTTTGTTTCTCCATTCCACATTCTCCCCCTCCCTTCCCTCTCATCCACCACCCCTATCCCTCTCCTTCCACTTCCACACTCCCGTTACTCTTCCCCCCACTTCACGCCGTCTCTTTCTCCTCTCCCTCTAAAATAAATTCATATCACTACTTGTATTTATGATCTAGAAAATGGACTGGCTTCGAAATTAGCAATTTTTGAAGATAACACGAAAATCGGAGGCAGAGTAATTGCTATAGAGGACTGTGAATCTACCCGGAACGAAACTGTAAATCTACCCGGAACGAAACTGTAAATCTACCCGGAACGAAACTGTAAATCTACCCGGAACGAAACTGTAAATCTACCCGGAACGAAACTGTAAATCTACCCGGAACGAAACTATGAATCTACCCGGAACGAAAATGTGCATCTAACCGGAACGAAACTGTGCATCTAACCGGAACGAAACTGTGAATCTACCCGGAACGAAACTGTGAATCTACCCGGAACGAAACTGTGAATCTACCCGGAACGAAACTGTGCATCTACCCGGAACGAAACAGAATCTACCCGGAACGACCTAGATATCTTAGTAAAATGAAGTGAAAAATGGCACATGAAACTGACACACCCTCTTAATTCCCCCTTCATGCCTTCCACACATCTTCCTTGTACTACCCACACAACCTCAAAACTCTCTCCCTTACAATCATGCAGTACCCTCTTAATTACCCCTACATGCCTTCCACACATCTTCCTTGTACTACCCACACAACCTCAAAACTCTCTCCCTCGCAATCATGCAGTCCCAGATCCACACACTCTCCACACGATTATCCACATCTTATTTAGACAGTCCTAATCCCTTTAACAAAACACCTATCCATCTTACCCTCACAAATTCCTCAATTCCACACCTCTATTCAAACGTCTATCCACGTCTCACGCAGATAGTCCTAACCCCTATATCCAACCAGTCCTTCACCTCCTATCCACATCATCTCCTAATTCACACCTTCTCCTATCCACATCTCTCCAAATCCACACTTTCTCCTAGCCACATAACATTTCCAAATCCACGCTCTATCTTATCCACATCTTTCCAAATCCACACCACTATCCGACCGGCCCTCCACCTTATCCACACAACTTCTCAAGCTCTCCCTCTCGTGTTCCTTCAGCTCCATATCCACCTTCCTATCCACACATTTCTCCACTTCCTTGCCACACTATCTACTTCCTCTTCATCCCCCTCACTACTATCCAAACATCCCCCTCTTCATATTCACCCTATCCCAAATCCACCCCTCTCATCAATGAAACAGCTCTATCTCCACCATCACAATCAATTGCTATCTATCCAACTCCCCATCTATCCACCCCTCTATCCAAACGCTTCTCCACCTCCTAGTCATGTCGTTAAACTCTCTCTCTCTCTCTCTGTATCTACCTATTCCTTTGCCTTCCTTTCGATCTCTCTGTATCTACCTATTCCTTTTCCTTCCTTTCGACACTTCTTTACCCTTCTTCCACCTCAGTTTTACCTTCCTTGCCCTTACTTTACCTTCTGTCTTCCCCTTCGTCTGTGTATCGCTGTATCCACTTACCTTGAGATCTGCAAAGGAGGAGATACAGCTTAGTATATCATCATCATCATCATCATTATTATCATCATCATCAACAACAACAACAAGAATATCATCATCATCATCGCTCAAATTTTCACTTTCCAAATAGGTGGGCAGGAATGATATAAAATGTGAGAGAGAGAGAGAGAGAGAGAGAGAGAGAGAGAGAGAGAGAGTATGGTGAAGCACAGCAATAAAAACAGAGGTAAAAAAAAAGAAAAGAAAAAAGGATCCCAGTACCATCGTCTCTCTCCCCGCACTTCACCCGGCAGGCAAAGTAAGAAGGATCGTCAGTCAGAGCACAAAAATTAAGACTTTACTGGATAATAATGAAAGCGGATACTGAAACAATCTGTAACTTATGTAATACGTCACAGCGTTCTGATAGTGCATTATTTCTTCACTATAATAGGTCTCCTCGAAGCTAAAATAATAACAACAACAACAACAACAATAATAATAATAATAATAATAACAATAATAATAATCTTTCCTTCATTCTTTCCTCGTCCTTCTGCCTACGGGTAACTTTACACTCCCTCTTCTGTCTTTCATTCCTTCATTCTTTCCTCTTCCTTCTGCCCGTGGGTGACTCTACACTGAGTGACAAGCCAATTGGTTTCCTGTACACCAGGAAACTATTTACTACGCTGGGTGGTAACCATATAGCCAAATTTTGGCGCCTGGTGGTTTAGTGGGTAATTATTGTGCTCCAATCGGATTGAGCCGGTGAAGGTTTATATCCAAGCGGTGGTTGGGGTTTACTGCTCACGTAATGCCACTCAGGGATGAGTGAGGCTGGTCACTCTCGTCTTAAATGTCAGGACCAACTGCCTAGCCCCGGGCTCCTACGCTCCTCATGGGGCAACGTAGGATTGGATGATGGATGGATGAATAATAACCATCATCATCATCATCATCATAAATAATAATAACTGTCGTGGTAGCAATAATAAAACAATAAAGGCTGAAAGAGTGAAGACTGAAAGACTGAGATGATGATAGGGTAAAAGACTTCCAACATCTTCACAAATCCAACCCTACACCCCCCGGCAGGAAAAAGTGAGAAGGCTCAGCTTACATTACAGATTCAGGACAATTCACCGCAGACTTTAATGCTTTACTGAAGTACTGTTGACCTCTCCTTTACAGACTATAGTAAACAAGAATAAAGTTACTATTTAAATTATTCAATACCTTTATCATTTGTTTCTTGAGTGATTTCTGACAGTGTACTTATATTCCGGAAAGACAGCGTGTACGTACGTGTTACTACAGTACTTAAAACACTTAACGTAATGATGGTATAACACGCCTAATCTCTCACGTATCATTTCTAGCTAAGGGAAAAGGAATCTCGTTATCAATGTTCCCTAAAGTCAATTTTTACATCAAACTTAACACAAACTTTCACATGATTATCCTCACTTGTCCCTCAACAAATCTGCAATCTTTTATTTTGTTGTATTTGAGAAGGTTATGCTAGACTGACATGCGATAGGAGAGGAGAGATAAGAAGCTGAGAGAGAAAGGAACAGGAAAAAATAGGATAGCATATGACAGGACAGGATAAGATTGGAGAGGACAGTATGGTACAGGATAGGATTGGATAGGAGTAGAGAGGAAAGGAGAGGGTAGGACAGGATAGGATATAATAGGGCAAACTAGTATGACAGAGGACAGGATAAGACAGTAACATAGAGGATAAGACAGGGCAGGATAGGTCAGGGTGAAAGAGAAATGGATAGGCTAAGGATAGGGTACGTCAGAGGCCAAGAGTCCATCCGTTTACGTTATGGTCGTTGTAAAATAAACACAACACAACACACTCCCCTTCCCTCTCCCCTCCCTCCCTCCCCTCCTCTCCCCTCCCCTGTCCTCCCCCTCCCCTCTTCCCTCCCCAGCGGCGGGTGTGGCTGGTAACCTAACACCCCCGGACCCACAATGCCCCCCACCACATGAATAAAACCTACAAAATGCTCTTCTTCCTTTCCAGCACCCATTCCCCCCCTCCCTCACCCACTCTCCCCACTCCTCTCTCTCTCTAACTGAGCTTTCTCCTCTCCTGGCCCACCCTCTCAGAGAACAGATCTCTCTCTCTCTCTCTCTCTCTCTCTCTCTCTCTCTCTCTCTCTCTCTCTCTCTCTCTCTCTCTCTCTCTCTCTCCTGTAACACTACACTTTGGGTTCAGGAGACTATGGTACTGGGATTCTGTTTTTTTTTTTTTAAGATGAGTATTATTTTGTCATATTATCATTATTATTAGTAGTAGTAGTAGTAGTAGTAGTAGTATTATCAGTATTAGTATTATTATGTTATTATTTATAATGCATCTACTGAAAAACTCTTAATGCTAGTACTATTACCCCTGCTACTAATACTATAGCATCTACGAATAATAATATTAATAAAAATAATAAATAATAATAATAATAATAATAATAATAATAATAATAATAATAATAATAATAATAATAATAATAATAATACCACTTTTATTACTATTACAATACTCAAAATTACAGTAAATATTAATGCATTATCCAAACTCTTTAACAATGCATGAATGAATGTGTGGCCTATTTCACCAAATATTATTATTATTATTATTATTTTCATTATTATTTATTCCTGTTTATGTATTCCACCCATTCCATTTATTGCTTGGATACAGGTTTTGAGAGAGAGAGAGAGAGAGAGAGAGAGAGAGAGAGAGAGAGAGAGAGAGAGGTGTATTATTAATTAAAACAATGAGGCGAGAGAGGAAGTGGAAGATGTCGAAAGAAATTGTGGTAGTAGTGATGATGGTAGTTGTGGTAGTAGTGATGATGGTAGCGGTGGTAGTTGTGGCAGGAGTGGTGGTAGATGTGGTAGGAGTGGTGGTATTATTGTGGTAATTGTGGTGGGTGTAGCTGAGGTGGTGGTTGTGGTGGCAGTTTTAGAAGTAGTGGTGGTTGTGATGCTATTAACTGGTGGTGGTAGTAGTAGCAGAAGTAGTAGTAGTAGTAGTAGTTGTAGTAGTAGTAGTAGCAGTAGTAGTAGTTGTAGTAGTAGTAGTAGCCGTGTTAACACCAATGATGGTAGTGATGATGGTGCCGTGTATTGTGGTAATTGTGGTAGTGGTGGTGGTGATGGTGGTAGTGGTGACGGTGGTTGAACTTGGGGCAGCAGTGTGTGGTGGTGGCGGTGGTGGTGGTGGTGTGGCTGTGGTAGGAGTGGTGGTGACGGTGGTGGTGGTTGTAGTGGAATGCGGTAGGAGTGGAATGTGGCAGTGGTGGTAGCAATAATAGTGAGGTAGTGGTGGTAGTAGTAGTGTGGTTGCGATGGTGTTTCAAGTAGCCGAGTGTGGTGGTGGCGGCGGCAGTGGAGTGTGGTGGTGGTGGTGGTGGTAGAAGTAGAGTGTGGCAATGAAGTGTGGTGGTGGTGTGGTGGTAGTAGTGAAATTCATGGAGTATGGAAGTGGTAATGATGGTGGTGGAATTGGGTAGTAGTAGTAGTAGTGGTAGTAGTACCGGTAGTAGTAGTAGTAGTGGTAGTACCGATAGTAGTAGTAGCAGTAGTAGTAGCAGAAGCAGGAGTAGTAGTAGTAGTAGTAGTAGTAGTAGTTAGTGTGGTTGTGATGGCAGTAGTAGTGTGGTAGTGATGTTAGGTAATGTGATGGTGATGTGTGGTAGTAAAGATAGTAGTGGTGGTCGTATGACAGAATTGTGGTATGTGGTAAGAGAAAGGCTGTAGATAAATGGTTGCTAGGGGTCGATGTGTTAACAGCGGTAGTTGTGGTAGTGGTGATATTAATAGTGGTAGTGCGTAGTAATGGTGGCTATTAATACTCATACTAGCTATAAATAACACTATCTCTCTCTCTCTCTCTCTCTCTCTCTCTCTCTCTCACACACACACACACACACACACACACTGAAGATGTCGAAAAAAGACGAAATCTTGATATTCCACCGTTCATTTACCTGGAGAATTACATACACACACACACACACACACACACACACACACACACACACACACACACACCACAAGGGTCAACACAGGTCAAGATATTTGCATTTTTGACCTCAAGAATTCAGAGAGATGCATGGGTGGTCAGCCGGCCGCAGGGGAGAGAGAGAGAGAGAGAGAGAGAGAGAGAGAGAGAGAGAGAGAGAGGAAGAGGAGGAGAAGGAAGAGGAGAAGGAGGAGGAGGAGGAAAATAAAGGGGAAAATTAAATATTAGATGAGAGAGAGAGAATGCTATGGAGGGACGAAAAAAAAAAATGAATAAGGAGAAACAGAGGACAGGCATGAGGAAAGATACAGGCAAAGAGGAACAGAAAGGAAGGAAGAGACAGGGAAGATTATAAAAGAAGAAGAGGAAGAAATGGGAAGGAGAGATACAAGGGAGAGAAGGAAGGAAGTATGTAAGGATAAAATGAATGAATGAATGAATGAACGAATGCAATAGGAAGGAAGGAAGGAAGGAAGGAAGGAAGGGAGAAACGATCGAAGGAGGAAAAGAAGAAACGAAATATGTGAAGGACAATGCAATATAAAGGAACATAATTCCCCTCCCCCCGTGTGTGTGTGTGTGTGTGTGTGTGTGTGTGTGTGTGTGTGTGTGTGTGTGTGTGTGTGTGTGTATTATTATTAGTGTCACACCCAGACCGCCTCGTTAGTACCGTAAGGTCTGTGTGGTTGTCTCTCTCTCTCTCTCTCTCTCTCTCTCTCTCTCTCTCCAGTTTGTCCCCCTTCTCTTTCCACCCCTCGTTTCTCTCTTCCCCCCTGTTCTTCACCCTCTTCTCCCTCTACCTCCCTCCACTTTCTCTCCACTTCTCCCTCTCTATACTTCCTCCACTTCTCTCTCTCCTCCCTCTCTTCTTTCTCTCCCCCCCATCCCCCACTCCTTCCACTTCTCCCTCTCTTCTATACTTCCTCCTCCTCTCTCGGTCCTCCCTCTCTTCTTTCTCTCTCCCCTCCCTCTCTCTCCTCCCTCCCCTCTCTAATGACTCCCTGACCTCAAATCACCATAATGAGTCCGATCACCACCACCCTGTTTACTCTTCACCCTCACCCTTACCCCCCCTCATCACCCTCACCCTTACTCTGCTATTCTCCCTCAACACCCTCACCTCCAACCTTACCTTCCTTCACGCTCGCGGTCATCCACATCACCCTTACCCTCGTCTTCACCCTGACACACCCTTATCCCCACCCTTACCCACCCTCACCACCCTCGCCCTTGCTCTCCGATTCTCCCTCATCACTCTCACCTCCGCCCTTACCATGCTCGCGTTCATCCATATCACCCTTACTCTCGTCTTCACCCTGACCCTCCCTCACCCTAAGCTTCAACCTGACTCCCTCTCATCCTCACAGTCATGCTATCACTCTCATCCTTACTCCAAGCTTCACCTAACACGCCTCATACTTCATAAGGCTCAGCACACACACACACACACACACACACACACACACACACACACACACACACACACACACACACATCTCAAAAAAGCCTATCTCTGTATATAACGTTATACTTGTCCTTTACAAAACCATCATATTCTCCTACGTAAACCCACCTCATAATCGGCTGGTTTACAGTCTACCTTAGTATACAAATATATAAATACGTATAGGGTAAAAGTATATAGGAATTATACCACCATCATGTATGCATAGTCTTGCTCAAAATTATAGATATACAGTATTTTAATAGCTTCGTTCATACCGATCCTTTCCCCATCCTTACTCATTCACTCATTTCAATCAACATGTACTATCTCATAACTCACACTCCCTCACCCTCACCTCACCCCCATCCTCCCTCACTTGTCACCCCCCCTCACTCTCACTTGCTCACCCTCACCTCTCATTCATCCACCCTCACCTCTCACCCACCCACCCTGCCTCACATCTCACCCACCCTCACCTCTCATTCATTCACCCTCACCTCTCACTCACCTTCTCTCACCATTCACTCACCCTCCCTCATCTGCCATTCACCCTTCCTCACTTCTCACTCACTCCCTAATCTTCACTTACTTTCCTCTCACAGTTTTTTTTTATTAATACAAAAAATAAAAAAGTGTAGGTCGTATGAGATTCCGATTTTTTTTTTCTTTATCAAATTGCTGTTGGAAGTTTCAAGAATTTTAGTGTGCGTTACCTAGAGAGTTTTTATTCTTTCTTCGTTGAATAAAAAAAAAAATATATGTGGGATTTTTCAGAGAGGCATATTTTTCTTAACTAAAACTACAACAATAAATAGACGCACAGGTAAGTTTCGCACCTCACCTTGTTAGTAAATCGCCTTCATTTCTAGTTTTACCTAAATAATTCCAAGCCCACCTTCACCTCATACCTTTATCTGCTATTTTAACCTGTTCAGTAGCTATAAGGACATTTACTATTTTATTCTCGCTATTTCCAGATGGTTTTGCTATGAGATCGACCCACGTCCTCGGGCTGAAGGGAAAAATAATCAGGACAGGTTTCAAAGTACAAGCCTGTTCGTAAATTTTGTCCTCTGCCAACATCAAGTCGGCTCCACGTTACCACTAGAGTGACAGGTGAGGGCGTGAACAGGTGGTCAGGGAGGGAATGAGGGTGACGAAGGAGAGGGTGAGGTGGTTAGGGACGGTGATGAGGGAGGTGGTGAGGGAGGGTGACATGAGGGACCGGGAGGTAGTGAGTGAGGGTGACAGGTGTGGGAGTGAGGGAGGTGGTGAGGGAGGGTGACAAGTGAGTGAGGGAGTGAGGGAGGTGGAAAGGAAGGGTGAGGGAGTGAGGGAAGTGGTGAAAGACTAACAGGTGAGGGAAGGGAGTGAAGGAGTAAGAGAGGTGGTAAGGGAAGAGGTGAGGGAGGTGGTGAGGGAGTAAGCGAGGTAGGTGGTGAGGGAATGAGTGAGGTGGTGAGGGAGGGTGACAGGTAAGGTGAGTGATGGCTTAATTATTTCCCCCTGCCACACCTGAAGCTACCCAGGTGTGGGGGAGAGGGGCGGGGGAGGAGGAGAGCAGGGGAGGGAGAGAGGGGAGAGGGAGGTGAGGAAGGCACGAAGAAATGGAGATTAGATGATAGAAGGGGAAGGAGAAAGTGGAGGGAAGGGAAGCGAGAAGCACTTGAAAAAAAAAAAAAATCAAATCAAGCAGCAGCAGATCAATAAATTCTCTTGATGGTTACTGGTATTTATCTATTCTAGGCATCTACACTCTAGAATATGGACAGCAAAACAATCTCCCCACCCGAAGCTGGCAGGAAAAGTAAGAAAGATCATCAAGCAGTACAGAACAGGTTTCCTGACAACTTCATGGGAAAAGAGTTAAAAGAAATTACAGTCATAGGTAACTTAATCTGTAAAGGGATAAATAACGCTGAATAACGACCCTGCGCTGGTGTTGTATCCTCTGTAATATGGACTAGGGAAATGTAAAAATAAAAATAATAATTAATCAGACGTATCTTCATCACCACCATCATCTCCAGTCATCATCATCATCACCACCACCATTATCATAATTTCTTCTATTAATATTATGCTACCGTGAGGGTGTTTGACAAGTTGTTCCTTACAATTAAAATGCTACGGAAGAAAAAATGCTTCATGATTCGAAACGTCTGCCAATAATATAGAAACCAATTCCTGAGGAGTTATTCAACCGGCTTATTTTTATTACTTACCAACCACCAAATTATAACATTCTCTGATTCTTATAAATTATACCGGTACTTGAATTACATCCCATCGAAGTCCGCTCTATGGTAAGCTAAATAAATACGGAAGTAAGTAAATAAATAACAAAATAGATAAACGTTCCTCCTATTACCTACGTCAATTTGGGTATCATTTTAGTCACCTTGTGTTATCTTCATTTTTTTCTTGTTCATATCTTTTCTGCTATGCGATGGCCAGAGAAGAGGTGAGGAAGGGAAAGGAAGAGGAGAAGGGGGACAAAAGTAATGGGGAGAAGAGGGAGAGAAAAGGGGAGGGTGGAGGGAAAACGGTATGGGGGATAGACATGAAATGGGAAAAGAAGAGGGGAGAGGAGAGCAACTGAGAGGCAGAGAGACGGAAGAAATGAAAAGACAGGAGGAGAAGAATGGAAGGGAAGGAAAGAAGGCGAGTGGAGGGGAAGGGAAGGAGATGAGAGGAGGGCGAAAGATATGGGAGGGACGGGAAGGGAGTGGAGGTAGGGGAGGAAAGAAGAGAAGTAGAGAAGAGGGGCAGAGGAAGGGAACAAAAGAGAGGTACAATCCTGCCATTATGTCACAACCTCCACTGAAAATCACTGGAATTTGTGACAACACTTTCTAACCCGAACGTATGAGAAATGGGGGAAAAGAGAGGTGGAGACAATGATGGGGAGGAGGAAAAGTGGGAAAAATAAAGTGGAGAAGAAAAGGAGAGGAAAGGAAGAACAGAACGAAGGAAGGAAGAAAGAAAGAAAGAAGGGAAAAGAAAGGTAGGTAGGTAGGTAGGTAGGTAGGTAGGAAGGAAGGAAGGAAGGAAGGAAGGTAGGAAGGAAGGAAGGAAGGAAGGAAGGAAGGAAGGAAGGAAGGAAGGAAGGAAGGAAGGAAGGAAGGAAGGTAGGAAGGAAGGAAGGAAGGGCAAAGCAAGGCATGGAAAGGAAAGGAAAGGAATGGAAAGCAAGGAAGGAAGGAAGGAAGGAAGAAAGGAAAGAACAAAAGACTAAAAAAATGGAATGAGGAGTAGGAGAAAAAAAAAAAAAGGATAAAGAAAGTCTCTCTCTCTCTCTCTCTCTCTCTCTCTCTCTCGGGTTCATGGGCAGATAATTTTCGTCTCATACTCGAACGCTCTTTTTGGTGAGGCCGTCTTAGCCTTGTTTACGTGATAATAGGCACGTTCAAGGCACTTATTTACACCTGTGAGAGAGAGAGAGAGAGAGAGAGAGAGAGAGAGAGAGAGTGTGTGTGTGTGTGTGTGTGTGTGTGTGTGAGAGAGAGAGAGAGAGAGAGAGAGTGTGTGTGTGTGTGTGTGTGTGTGTGTGTGTGTGTGTGTGTGTGTGAGAGAGAGAGAGAGAGAGAGAGAGAGAGAGAGAGAGAGAAATAGCCTACTGGGAAACGCATATGTGGGTTTTACTGGGCTTTATTCCTGTTACCTCCAGACGATTTTATTCAGCTTAAGGGAGAGGTTTTGCAAAAACGTGGGGTTAACGAAATCTATATATAATTCAGCTCAAAAAAAGCATAAGAAAATAAATAAAATCGAAAAGTGAAGGGCGTTAATGAAGGATGCATCTAAATCAATGTCCTAGTCAATTATAAAATAAAATCGTCTGTAGGGGGCAATAATGAATGAAAATACGTCATCGGATTGAAAGGGTTAATTAATGTGGACTAAACAGCCTAGCCCCGGGACCCTACGCTCCTACTGGGGACAAAAATAAAAATAGTACACAAAAATAGTACTGAATTGATCCTCGCATTAATACTATCAGCGACCACGACCACTAGTTGTAATGGTAGTCTCTCTCTCTCTCTCTCTCTCTCTCTCTCTCTCTCTCTCTCTCTCTCTCTCTCTCCAGGTGATAGCACTATTTATACCCATTACCTATTTCTTCCTGCTATGGAGTTAACTTGCGTAGGACGTAAGGGAAGAGAGAGAAAAAAAAATAGCATGAGATAAACTAAAATAATGAAGACAAGAGCAAAAGTGAAAAGGTAATGGAAGATGAAAATAGAAAATATGCATAAACTACGCAAAAAAAAAAAAAAAGTATAGTGCAAAAAGTGAGGTATCTATCACTATACTGACATTACAGACATACAGTACATATAAATTATATATAATTACAGACATATATAATTTAAATATATAAGCTCGTGTAAACACACACCCACAATCTAAAACAGCATACAGAAAAGACTAGTAAGACCCAACAAAAACAGAAAAAATAATAAATGGAATTACAAAACCAGGTGAACAAAAGTAACTGTACAAACACAAAACGGCGAGGTACAATGGAGAATGTGAAGTATAATACGAACAAAACGCAAAATGGCGAAAAGTATGAAAAAAGAAAAAGTGAAAGGCATACATAGCAGAAAAATAAATAATGACGCCATAGAACATGAAGAAAAAAATTATAACAGACGAGAAAGAACGAATAGGGTAAATTTGAGGCAGTACAAAAAAAAAAAAAAAAAATACAAAGTCAAAATATACGCAAATTTACAAGATATGTTTCGAAGTACAATGACCAAAGGTATGAATAAATACGAGAAAAAGTGCAAAGGCATACAAGAACAGGAAAATGATGAAAGGAAGAAAAATCAAGGACGAGAATGACAATCAAGAAAGGTGAGGAAAACTGGTGAAACACAAGCAATCATGAAAGGTGAAGAAAACTGATGAAAGAAAATAAACCAAACTGAGGTAGGTAAGTAAAAATAGCAAATTAATGAGAAAAACAAGAAAAAAGGGATTACTTACAAAAGGTGAGAAAAATAGTAGGAAAATTATGAAAGGTGGGGAAAAAACAAGAAAAGAGGGGGAAAAAAAAAGTGTGAAAGGTATAGAGAGAAAAAAAGGCGTAACACCCTCGCACCCCCAAATTTCCAAACATCAGGCGACCCTCGGTATGGCAATTTTCCCGCGCGAGCCTCTGTGTTTACATGTGACGTCACGCGGGAAAACTCGCTCCTTTTCCCGCGCTAAATTGTGACTCTACAACTCGGGGAAGGCGGAGGGCGGGTTTGTGGCTCTAATATAAATGTTTTGTGGTATACTAGAATAGAGGAGTATAAAATGAAAGTTATTTATAGAGGTCTGTGATATACCGGGCTTATATTTTACTTTACAACAGTCTGAGTGGAAAATGATAGCAATATGACCCTCTCCAAACCCAGAACTAGAAGGGAGGGAGGTCGTAATGTTAATGCTTTGTGCCAACTGGAAAATGTGCACAAACGCAGGTTACTTACTGAAGCATGCGATAAATTGAGGTTATTCTATTTATATTTATTTTTGCAATATACTGGAACAGAGGAGTATAAAATGAAAGTTATTTATAGAGGTCTGTGATATATCGGGCATATACTTTACACTACAATTGTCTGTGTGGAAAATGATACCAAAATAATCCTCTCCGAACTCAGGACTTTAAGGGAGGGAGGTCGTAATGTTAATGCTTTGTGCCAACTAGAAAATGTGAACAAAACGCAGGTTACTTACAGAAGCATGTGATATGCTGAGGTTATACTATCGTTTTCATTTCTTTTTACAATATCAGGGCTTCTGCGGAAAGTAAAAATCGGGCCTGGAATGGGAACACAGAGAGTTTGTGGTCGTGATATGAATGTTTTTGTGGTATACAAAAATACTGGTGCATAAAGTAATTGTATATGAGGGTTTTCACATTTACCGTGTGTTTTTTTATTTATTTACTGCATTCTTAAAGACTATGCAATGATATCTCGAACTGGGACAACCAAAGAAACAGAGCGAGTTAGAAGCTGTTGTTTTTGTACTGGAACAATGGCGAAAGTGATTAAAGTGTGGATAAAATGAATTATTTATCGAAAGTTATTTATGGCAATACGTGTAAAATTGAGGTACTAAGCTACTGGTAAAAGTAAGTAAATAAATAAGTAAACGTGATTAAAACAACAACGTATTTATGAGTCTGTGAACATGGTAAAGGATATTTGCAACAAACTAAACGTCTGGTAAAATAAAAAGGCAACACAACAAAACAGGTTATGGATCGGGTTTACTTTTTTTTTTTTTTTTTTTTTTGGGGGGGGAAGGAATACTGCAAATATATATATATAAGGAAACAGAAGTGAATAAAATAGGTTACATACTGAAAGTTATACATGGCAATTTTATGTAAAATGAAGTTGCTGAATATGATCTGAAAAAAAAAAAAAAATTGTCTGATTTAAAAAAAAAAAAAAGTATTTCTTATAATCAGTGAACTAAATAAGGGATAACTTTTAGTGCGAATAATAATAATAATAATAATAATAATGACTCAGGGAATAGACTGGGTATGATGCAGTAATATGTTTAATATGTTTTATGTCCAAAGATAATGATGTAAAGGTGGAAGAGATTTATTAATAGAGGTTTGGAGGAGGAGGAGGATAAAAGTGAAATAAACAAAGGTAACAATGCTGACTGGAAAATGAGCAGAGGATGACCGAGAACGATATGGAGAGATACCCGTCCCCCACCCCAGAAAAAAAAGTAGAAAATTTTTGGAGAGAATGAGGAGAGACAGAATGAGGGGTGAAGATGATTATGTATGTGTGTGTGTGTGTGTGTGTGTGTGTGTGTGTGTGTGTGTGTGTGTGTGTGTGTGTGTGTGGGGCCAAGGCAAACTCTGGGATTAGGCGCCTGGAAACAGATGAGAGAGAGAGAGAGGAGAGAGAGAGAAACACCATTACTCTCACCGTGCCTAATGCCTTCAACAAATTCCTCAATCTTACTCTCCCTCCTTCCAAACTATTTCACACGAGGTCAAGAATTTCGAGAAAAGGACGAAGAATTTTGAAACACGGCATCCCTAATGTGAATAACCGCATTTCACATTTATTACTTATTATTTATTATTACATTTATTATTAATCCCTTCACTACGATGCTGTCCTTCATTCACTCCACCCCCAGACGATTTTATTCCACGACTTTGTAAAGGTAATGTAATAACCAGGCGATTTTAAGTGACTTTTTTACAATAGGGGAAACTTCAAGACGATTTTATTGATTTTATACAACTAATGAATTACCAGACGATTTTCTTCAGCCATTTTTATAGAACTAAATGAATTACCAGACGACTTTCTTCAGCCATTTTATAGTAATAAATGAATGTAAGACGATTTTCTTCAGCGACATTATATAACTAAAAGAATTACCAAAGGATTTTCTTCAGCGCTTTTATATAACTAAATGAATTACGGGACGATTTTCTTCAGTGATTTTATAACTCATGAACTACGGGACGATTTTCTTCAGCGATTTTATATAGCTAAATGAATTACCAGACGATTTTCTACCGCGATTTTATATAGCTAAAATGAATGATCAGACGATTTTCTTTAGCGATTTTATAACTGAATTACCACACGATATTCTTCAGGGATTTTATAAACTAACACCAGACGATTTTCTTCAGCGATTTTATGTAACTAAATGAATTACCAGACGATTTAATATAACCAACGGAGGGA
>NC_136958.1:3941659-3949159 GCF_032717465.1 Coenobita brevimanus | reverse complement strand
GGTTAGAGAGAGAGAGAGAGAGAGAGAGAGAGGGGCTGATGGGGTAAGCGAGGAAAAGGTTGATGAGAGAGAGAAAGAAAATTAAAGATTCATAAGGGAAAGTGGGAGAAAAAAAAAGGGGGGGACAAGAGTGGAAGGGAGAAAGGGAGACTAAGGGTGCGTGAGGAAGGAAGGGAGAGATGAAGGGACAGATGTAGAAAACGATGTGGAAGGAAAGGAAGGGAAAGAAAGGGTGAAAGTGAGGAAGAGGGAGGAAGGACGAGAGGAAGGGAGAGGAAGGGTGCACATGGAAGGAAGGGAGAAAGAGAAAGGAGGGATGAGGAAAGCGGAGAAGTGAGGGAGGAAGGGAGAGAGGGAGAGACAGGAATGGAGGGAGGGAGAGTAGGGGAGAGAGGGAAGGAGTGGAATGGAGAGAGGGAGGAAGAAGAGAGAGGAGGAAGAGGAAGCCAAAAGTAAAGAGGGAGGGAGATGAAAGGTTGCACGAGGAAGGAAGGGAGCAAGCGAATGGTGGATGAGGGAGGGAAGGGGAGAGTGAGGGAGAGGAAAAAGGAGAGGAAGAGGGGGAGACGGAGGGAGAGAAAGGGGAACAGGAAGGGAGAGGAAGGGTGGGTAAAAGGAAATAGATGTGGAGAGAGGAAAAAGGAGAGGTAGGGAGAGGAAGGGTTGCATGAGGGAGGAAAGGAGCAAGAGAAAGGGTGGATGAGAGAGGAAGGGAGAGGAAGCGTCAATATTTGCAATGCAGTCTCTTTGTTGATGTAAATACAACAGTTTATCATGGCAGCACACGCGATGGGAGGGAGGGAGAGAGGGAGAGAGGGAGGGAGGTAGGCAGTAAGGCAGGGAGGAAGGGAATGGGAGAGAGGCAGGTAGTAAAAGAGGAAGGCAGGGTTGATGGGAAGGGGAGGGGAGAGAGGCAGAAAGGTAAAAGGCAGGGGAGGAAAGAAGAGACCTGGGAGAGGGTAGGGAGAAGCAAGCAGGGAGGAGAAGTAGGTAAGACAAGGAGACGGGGAGGGAGGAGGGAGAAAGGGAGGGAGAAAGGGAGGGAATGATGAGGACGGGATGGAGGAAGGGAGGGAAGAGTGGTGAATGGGATAAGAGGGTGGAAAGATGTGTGTGTGTGTGTGTGTGTGTGTGTGTGTGTGTGTGTGTGTGTGTGTGTGTGTGTGTGAGAGAGAGAGAGAGAGAGAGAGAGAGAGAGAGAGAGAGAGGAGGGGTATAAAGAACATGAATAAAGATGAAGTGTAGCGATAAAAATCAAAACTCGTAAAACAATAAAAATAATGGAGAGACAAAGGAATGGGTGAGAGGGGGAGAAGGGAGGGGAGGGGAGGGGAGAGGAAGGGGAGGGGAAGGAAGGGTGAGGGGAGGGAAGAGTGAGGGGAAAGGAAAGGAAATATGGGATGGGAATGGAAGGGAGGGGAAAAAAGGGTATGTGGGGAGAGGCAGGGTGAAGGGAGAGAAGGATGGCTGAGCAGAGTGGAGGGGAGGGTGAAGGTGAGGGAAGGAAGGGTGAAGGGGAGGGAGGGAGAAGGGAGAGGAAGGAGGGTGATGAAAGAGAAGGATGAAGGAAAATGAGGGTGTGGGGAGAGGAAGGTGAGGGGACGGAAGGGTGAGGGGAGGGTGAAGGTGAGGGGAGGAGGGATGAGGGGAGGGAGAAGGGTGATGAAAGCAGATGATGAGGATAAAATAGGGTGAGGGTACAAGGAGGGAGGTCAGACGTGGGGGGAGTAAAAGTACTGAGGGGAAGAGGGGAGAAAGTGAGGGGACAGGGGAGAAGGGTGAAGGGAGAAGGGTGAGGGGAGAGGATTGAAGGGAGGTGACGGGAGGAGGAAGGAAGGAAAGAGGATAAGGAGAGGGGAGAGAGAGATTAACTAGGAGAAGGAAGGGGGGGAGGGTGTGGGACAGGCAGGGGGAGAGAAGAAGAGGGTAAGGAGAGCGGAGAGGTGTGTGAGGGGAGGAGGGGGAAGGGAGATTGTGAGGGGAGATAAGGGGAAAATATAATGTGAAGAGTTCTTGGGAGAGGGACGGGGGCGAGAAGGAGGGAGAGAAAGAAATTGCTGAGAGAGAGAGAGAGAGAGAGAGAGAGAGAGAGAGAGAGAGAGAGAGAGAGAGAGAGAATTATGTAAACTGGAGACAAAAAGAAAATTAAAAAAACAAGCAGTCCATACGACACCCAATGCAGAACCAGACTTTCTCGGAGGGAGCGTGATAGTCATAATTTAATATTCCCATGCTGGTGAAGTACGAATAGGAACACAAACAGGTGAGTGAAAAGTGATAAACAGGTAAGTGAAAATAGGTAAAATGCGATGAGTGATGAAAATTGGGGGAAATAGGGAATTACAAAAAAGTTGCAAGAGGAAGATGAAAATGGGAAGAAAAAAAAGACAAAGAGGAAGGTGAAAAAAGGAAGATGGAAATAGGAAGATGAAAAAGGAAGACGGAAATAGGAAGAAGGCAGTTTTCCCCAATTTCTCATCCATCCCTCTATCTCCACTCTTCCCTATTTACCTCCTTCAGACCAACGTTACCTGTATTCTCGCTACCACCTCATTAATCTACCTGATTTACGGGAGCCCTCGTAGTGAAATGATAAAAGGTCTTGATCAATGACTACCGACTGAGGAAGGGTCATTGAGGGGAGACACTGAAATTCTGCTGAGTCTCCTTGTTCTCCTTGATTATATACAACCGTCTAATCTACAATCAAGGTCCCCATTCCAGTTCTTGGTACAGGCAGGTTCAAGAAGACTGATATATTCTTACTTTACCCTTCTTGCTTTCTTTGCTCCCCTCTCTCTCTCTCTCTCTCTCTCTCTCGTTCTCTTCTTTCCCCCTTTCCCTTCCCCTTTTCCCCCAATCTCTTTCCATCCCCCTTAATTACCCCCTTCCCCTTCTTCCTCTCTCTACCTCTTCATTCCTTCCCTTTCGTTGCCCCTCTCTCTCTCTCTCTCTCTCTCTCTCTCTCTCGTTCCCTTCTTTCCCCCTTTCCCTTCTCCCTTTCCCCTAATCTCCTTCCATCCCCCTTAATTACCCCCTTCCCCTTCTTCCTCTCTCTACCTCTTCATTCCTTCCCTTTCACTGCCTCTCTTGTTCCCTCACTCATCTCCACCGTTCCCCTCACAACCTCTGTCTCTTTCCCTCCGCATCCTCCCTTCTCCTTGCCTTCCACTACTACCACCTCCGTTCCTTGCCCTTCCTTCCATTCCCTTTCATTGTTCCCCACCTCGCCTCCCTTCCACTTCTCTTCCCTATCATTCCCTGCCATCGCTTCCCCTCACTCGTTCACCATCTCCCCTCCCTTCCACTCTAGCTTCCCCTCCTTTCGTTCCTTCTCCCCTCCTCTCCCTTCCCCTCCCTCCCACTCCACCCCTCCCCTCCAGAAGTAAGGGTGATTTTCCAAGCGGCTAGCACAGAGAAAAGGATCCTTCAGAGCGGAGTCAAGTTAACGCACAAACAAACTCACACGTCAATCAATATGTGCTCCCAGCTTAACATTAAACAAATATACTTTACTACACCTCCTTTCACCCTTACCTAACATTATACATCTCTCTAATACACCCCATCTTCAACGAAAATTTATATATATTAGTGTATTTGCAAAGAGTGCTGGCTAACGTTCTTTTTATAATTTTTTAAAGAGTCCAAAAGAAAGAATCTTTGCTTCGCCGACGGCCTCAAAGATGGCAGCACTCGAGGCGGGCGCTGATTGGCTGCCATCCCCCGCCCGCCCTCGCCTCTGATTGGCTACACTCGCCGGCCCATGCGCGGGAAATTTCTTGTAAACAAAAAGAGAGCGCCGAGTTATTATCTTTTTCCTTTTTTCAATATTTTTTTCGCCCCCTCTCTCTCTTCCTTTTATATTTTTACTACTTGCCGGATCTTAAGGATATTCTGTTCCGCTTCTGAAACAGTGGAGAGGTAGAGAGCGAGAGAGAGAAGGAATTTGACACACGAGAGAGTTTTAATAAAGGAGTGTCGTGTGGAGGAGAAACGGGGGGAGGGAGAGAGAAGGTTGAGAATACGTCTGTGTTGACTTTGATGTGTCTGGGCCAATGGGAGGGCGTCTTTTTCATCTCTTTGTGTGGGGAAGGGGATTTTTTGGGCCCCTTGTTTGACGACTGTTTGTTATGCATTTTTGTTACAGCCACAGCGTTAGAAATATAGTTTTTCTGTTTTAACAGATCCATGGGGACAGGAATGTAATATACTTGCTTTTATTTAATTTCTTAGTTTTTTTTTTTCTATTTCTTCAGGGGACGGGACGAGATTCACTATTGTTCATTATCAAACTTTTGTTGTTCTAAATGGAGAGGAATGTATCTTTTATTTTTATTATTTTCTAAACGCTAAGGATTATAACTTCTCTATTTTTTATATATGTGGGGAAGTGATTTTCTGAGGATATTATTTACTGCTATTTGTTATACAGTAAACTCTTCTACAGTAGTTTCACAATGCTAGTAATCTAGTACACTATTTTCAATATTTCTTCGTAGAGGGATTATTATTATTATTATTATTATTATTATTATCATTATTAGCGCGTGTGTGTGTGTGTGTGTGTGTGTGTGTGTGTAATGTGGGGGATAGTTTAACATTTTCAGTCCCATGACGCACTTCTATTCTATTTTATTCTTGCTACAGCCACACGATTTTCTTTATTTAACAATCGAAATCAGGCTGTGTAAGGATTTAGGAAAGCCATACATCTAACCCCTCCAGCTCCCCACAAGTATCTCCAAAGCTGAATATAATCGTCTGGAGGTAGTAAAAAAGTCACCTGATGGCAAAAATAGTCACCTGATTCAAGAGGCTAATTATTTCGTTATTAGGGTCACATTTAGACACTTTATTGAGCTAAAACCAGACGATTTTTTACCTTGGTTGAAACAGGACGATTTAATTTTATTCCTGGACGATTTTATTTTATGCAGACTAAAACAAGGCGACTTTATTCACGCTAATAAAGGACGATTTTTACTTCACCGAGGCTAAAATCGGATTATTTTTCCCTCACAGACGATTTTACTCTACCTAGGTTGAAGGCGATTTTATTTTATCTACGCAAATGCAGGACCATTTTGTTCAGCCGAGATATACTGCAGTGGGAGGATTAAAAGCCACCTCGATTAACCCTTTCATCACTTACGTATTTGATTCTGACCGACAACAGACGATTTTTTTATCCCAAGACGATTTTCCACCCCCGACAACAGACGATTCCCCCCCCAACAGACGATTTATCCACCCAAAAGACGATTTTTTCACCCCCAAAAAGACGATTTTTTTTTTTTTTTTACCCCAACAGACGATTTTCCCACCCCCGACAAAAGACGATTTTTCACCCCGGCAAGACGGTTTTCCCCCAAAGACGATTCCCCCCGAACAGACGATTTTTCCACCCCGACAAACACGATTTTTCCACCCACCCCGACAACAGACGATTTTCCCACCCACCCCGACAACAGACGATTTTCCCACCCCCCGACATAAGACGATTTTTCCATCCAAGGGAAACCGCAGTATCACACCTCATCCCCTCACTCATACCATCACACTACACTTCCCTCATCTTAAACTGGCCCAGGTTTTCGTCTTTGTGGGGCTTATTTCACGCAGCTCAATGGAAAAATCAAACACTAGAGCCCTACATTCTTTCCACAGCACTTCTTCGTGACTAACACCATATTCTAACAGTACTTCCTCGTGACTAGCATCATATTCTAACACAGCACTTCCTCGTGACTAGTATCATATTCTAACAGCACTTCCTCGTGACTTGCATCATATTCTAACAGCACTTCTTCGTGACTAGCATCATATTCTAACACAGCACATCTTCGTGACCAGCATCATGTTCTAGTGTTATTAGAACCCAGCATTCAAGATGGAGAGATGGTAATTTTGGGCCAAGTTAAAGTGAAAGGAGTGTAGTCCTGAATGAGACCGCCCAAATTTAAACAGTGTAGAGAGAAGGGAATAAGTGTCCAAGTGGTGACATGTAAGGTTCCGCAACGTCAACTACTGCGCTTAAGACTGTTGGGCTTCAGGAGTCGACTGCCTACTCTATGCCCATTCAGACTGAATAAAGAGGGTGAAAATGGATACATGAATACTGTAATTTTGCATCATAGACTCCAGCCTTCTCCTTTATTTTATTTATACAGTTTTAATATCGATAAAGTATGCGATATTAACACACATGTGGAGACTGTTTTAATGTTAAGAATAAACCACTAAGGAAGATGTGTTACGGAGCCATAATGTTACAGCAATACGGACACTCTCTCTCTCTCTCTCTCTCTCTCTCTCTCCCTATCAATTTAACTCTCACTCCCTTTCTCTCCCTCTACCCCATCTCTCCTTTCCTCCCTCCCTCTTTTTCATCTCTCCCTTCCTCCTTCCCATCCCTCCTCCTCTCACTCTCAGTTTCCTCCTCTTCCCCTCCTTCCTTCCTCCCCTCGCTCTCCATCTTAATCTATAAATTCAACCCTCACTCTCTCTTTCTCTCCCTGTTCTCCATCACCCTTTTCTTCCTTCCTCCTCCCCATCTCTCCCTTCCTCTTCCCAATCTCTCCCTTCTTTTTCTCTTTCCTATCTCTCCTTTCCTCCCTGCCTCTCTCCACCGCCTCCTCTCCCAATCCTTCCCTCTTTTCTTCTCACCATGCATCTAAATCTATCAGTTCAATCTTCACTGTCTCTATTTTCCACCTCTTCCTTCCTCTTCTCTCTCTCTCTCTCTCTCTCTCTCTCTCTCTCTCTCTCTCTCTCTCTCTCAGCCTCCTCCTCTCCCACTCCTCCCTCTCTTCATCTGAGCAGTGACGAGCATTGATTTTCGTCTCAAGATGGTGGCTAGCGAGAGGGGGAAGCTGCGTTGCCACCTCTCCCCTTCTTCCCCTCTCCCCTCCTTCATTCCCCTCACTCCTCTTCCCCTCCGCGCGGGTGTAGAGGGAGGAGGGGAGGGTGGATAGGCGGAGATGGAAGGATGGGTGGTTGGGGATGAGTTAAGGGGATATTTCTGTTGGATGAATGACTGCCGACAACGTGAGGGATTGGAAATGGACACACGTCTTTAAGCTAACACACACACTTCTCTCTCTCTCTCTCTCTCCATTAATCCACAGAGCATGGGGACGTATTTTTCATTTTCTTGCCATCGCCTGTCGATTTTATTTAGTGTAAGATAGTTTTTGAACTGGAGGGGTTATATATAGCATTAATAAATCCCTTCAATACAAGACCCTTCCTAAAATTAATAAAATCGATTAGAAGCAACATGAGTCAACAATAAGGGGATGCCACCCAAATTCAGAGTTAATGTAAAATCTTCAAATTCACTCGTATCTTCATCCTATTCTTGCGCCAATTCTTGCAAAATTGGAGATGCATCATTCAGACTTTGAAAATCTTCAAGTCTTCAATATTTAGACTGACTGCATATATATTCTAAATGCTCGTATATATATTTAGACTGTTCGTATGTTCTTTCCATTC
>NC_136958.1:3926659-3936659 GCF_032717465.1 Coenobita brevimanus | reverse complement strand
GGGGAAGAAGTGGAACAGGGGAAGGAACGAAGGAAGAGGAGCGGAGAGGAGAGGAGAGGAGACGAGAGAGGAGAGGAGAGGAGAGGAGAGGAGGGAAGGGAAGGGAAGGGAAGGGAAGAAAAGAGATGAGAAGACGAGAGAGAGAGAGAGAGAGAGAGAGAGAGAGAGAGAGAGAGAGAGAGAGAGAGAGAGAGAGAGAGAGAGAGAGAGAATCACTGGACTATCGAAATCAGGTAAAAACTGATTAATAAAGATAGCTAGACAGACAGACAAACAGACAGTAGCTAGACAAATAAAGACACACAGACAGACATGTAGATAGGGAGACAGACAGATAGATAGACAGACAGACAGATGGACAAATGGATATAGATAGATTGATAGACAAACAGACGATACCCACCAGGTACCACACAAATCACACACACCTGGCGGAACCTTCAATGTGATCCATTTAACAGCTCTGCATGATTTCATTAATTGTCCTGATCAAATAATAATAGTAATAATAATAATAATAATAATAATAATAATAATGTCTCCCTCCCCCCTCCACGAGACCCCCCCCCTTCGGCTATATGTCGTACAGGAAAATAATGAGAAGCGCCAACCTGCTGGAGTGAAAGGCCCGGGGGAAATTATATGGAACTGGTGGAAAGTAAAAAAGCGGCTCAGCATTCACTCTCAAAGCTGGGGTATTTACTGTGTGTGTGTGTGTGTGTGTGTGTGTGTGTGTGTGTGTACGTAGGTAGGTAAGTAAGTAGGTAGGTAGGTAGGTTCGCAGATGGTAAAGGATAAGTACAAGAAATCAATACGTTGGTAGTATATAAAGAGACATACTGATAAACAGACTGATACATATATACATACAGACATACAGACAATACAAATGGGTGGGTGCGTACGTAGATAGATAATATGCAACTAGATACAATTAAATATGAAGTAGATAATAGTAAAAAGGTAGGTGGGTAGGTTGGTTGGTTGGTTGGTAGGAAAGTAGGTAAGAGACAAGGTATATACAAGATAACTGGAAGGCAGGTAAGACGGAAGGCATGTTGGGCGGAAGTAAATTAAGCTGATAAGAAAATGCAGGAAATGAGTAGGTGTGTGGGTGGGAAGGTAGGTAGGTAGGAAGGTAGGTAGGTAGAGACAGGCAGATGAACAACTTGGTATTTAGGAAGTAGGCAGGTAGGTAGGTAGGTAGGTAGAGAGACAGGTAGATGAACAACTTGGTATTTAGGAAGTAGGCAGGTATGTAGGTACGAAGGTAAAGAATGTAGGTACGAAGGTAGGAAGGCTGACAGACAGGAAGACAGAGGGGTAAACGGTGAACTAATACATGAGAGAGAGAGAGAGAGAGAGAGAGAGAGAGAGAGAGAGAGAGAAACACACAAAAAGAACAATTAAGGAAGAAGGGAAGCAGCAAGGAAGCGATAATTAGAGAGAGGGTGAGAGAAGCAAAGGGAAGCACACCGAAGATTTACCAAAAGAAAGAAAATTGAAAGAGAAAATGAGAAAGGAGGTAAGAAAAGGAGACAAGAAAATGAGAAAAAAGAAAAAATGAGACAAGAAAATGAGCAAAAATGAGAAAATGAAGAAAGGAAGCAAGAAAAGGAGACAAACAAGAAAATGAGAAAAGAAAAAAAGGGAGACAAGAAAATGAAAGAAAAAATGAGAAAATGAGAAAGAAAGCAAGAAAAAGGGACAGACAAGAAATTAAGAAAAAGAGAGAAAATTGAGAGAAAGTGAGAAAGGAAGAAGGAAAAAAAAGGAAAAAAGAGAGAAAACGAGGAAGGAAGAAAAGGGGGACAGAAAAGAAAATCAGAAGAAAAAAATTAAACAAAGGAAAGAAAAATACGAAATGAAAAAAGATGAGAAAGAAATTACGAAAAGGGACAGACGAAAAAATGATAAATAAAAAAAAAAAAAAAAAAAAAAAAAGAGGAGGCAAGATGAAGGGAAACGTGAAACCAAATACTGTGGTAAATGACAAATAATTCAGAAATCTCGAACCAAAATGTGAAAAAAAAAAATAAAAAAAATGTACGAAAAAAAAGAAAACAAAAAAATCACTGACGCAAGAAAATAAGTAAAAAAAAATAAAAAAAAAAACGAAATACAAAGAGAACACTGAAAGAATGAACTAAAAAAAAGGGGATACTTAAAAATTACTTAAAATGAAAAAAGATGTAACAATAAAGAAAATGGATGTAATGTTACAGGATGGCTGTACTTCCATGTAATTTTCATGTAACACAGAACAACGTAATATCAAGGAATGTACGTAACCCTGATATAAGGCTGACAGAGAGAGAGAGAGAGAGAGAGAGAGAGAGAGAGAGAGAGAGAGAGAGAGAGAGAGAGACTGGACGGGGACGAGGGCACAACAAAAGAATGAGAGAAAACAATAAAAAAAAAACAAATAAATTAAAATGGGAAAACAATGGGAAAAAAATAAAAATTACGAAACGCAAAAGAACGAGATGAAAAAGCTGAGACCCAAAACGAAAAAACTGGAGACCCAAAACGAAAAAAAAAAAAAAAACGGGACCAAGACGAAAAAAAAGTGGACCCATAACGGAAAAAGACCAAAAACGAAAAAAGATGGAGACCCAAGATGAAAAAACTGACACAAAACCGAAAAAAGGAGAAAATGAGACGCAAAACGAAAAAAATGGACCCCAAAACGGAAAAATGGAGACCCCCCCCAAAAAAAAAGGATTCAAAAGCGAAAAAATGAACCCAACACAAAAAAATGGGACTCAAACACGAAAAAAAAAAAAAAATGAAAACCCAAAACGAAAAAAGGTGGACCCAAAACGAAGAAAATCAATAAAGAAAATAGAAAAAGAGTAGAAAGTCAACAAAGGAAAAAAAAATCAATAAAAAAAAAGCCAGAAGCCAAAAAAAACGAAACTAAAACAAATGAACGTAATAATAAGAGAATCGAACGTTAATAAAAGACAGAGAAAGGGACGAATAAAAAAGGTAATGAGATAAAAACAAACGATAAAACAAAAGGAAATGAGAAAGAAGCATAGGAGGGACAAAAAAGATGAAATAACTCAGAGGGAAAAGAAACAATAAAAAAGAATGACAAGAGAGCGTCAAAAAGGAAAAGAGATAGAAAGCGAAAAAAATCAAAGGGGAAAAAAAAAAAAAAAAAAAAAAAAAAAGCAAAGAAAAAGACAAGCAAGGGTCCAAAAAAAAAAAATAAATAAGCAAAATAACTAAGAGAAATAAATAAAAAAAGCTAAAGATAAACAAAACGAAAGAATAAGAGAATAAAACAACAAAAGAGGAACGGGAGGGACGAATAAAATAATAAAATAAAGGAATAAATAACGAAATAATAGTAATACATAAACCGAAATAAATAACCAAATAATAGGAATAAATAACGAAATGATAGGAATGAATAACGAAACAGGAATGAATAACAAAATAATACGAATAAATAACAAGGGAAATTAATGAAAAATGCGAAAATAAAACAAAGAACGAAAGAATAAGAGAAGAGAGCGTGAACAAAAGAAAGGGAAGGGGTGGGAGAGGGACGAATAACAATAACGAGAGTGTCATCGATTTTGCAATAAACTGTTGTAAGAGATGTCGGGGAGGAGGAGGAGGAAAAAGGATGAAAGAAGGGAAGGAAAAAGGAGGAAGAGATGAAAGGTGGAGAAGGAAGGATGGAAGATGGAAGAGAAAGAGGAAGAAAGAAGGGAAGGGAAAAGGAGGAGAAGGAGGAGGAGGAGGAAAAAGGATGAAAGAAGGGAAGGAAAAAGGAGGAAGAGATGAAAGGTGGAGAAGGAAGGATGGAAGATGGAAGAGAAAGAAAGAAAGGAAAAAGGAGGAGGAGACGAGGAGGAAGAGAAGATGAGGAGGAAGAGAAGAGAGGAGGAGGAGGAGGAAAAAGGAGGAGGAGGAGGAGGAAGAGAAGATGAGGAGGAAGAGAAGAGAGGAGGAAGAGAAGATGAGGAGGAAGAGAAGAGAGAAGGAGGAGGAAAAAGGAGGAGGAGGAGGAAGAGAAGAGACGAGGAAGGGAAGATGAGGAGGAAGAGGAGGAGGAGACAAATAATGCAAGGTAAAGAAAAAAAACGGGAAGATAAAAAAGAATAATTAGGACATGAGGGAGAAAAAGGGTGAAAAAGAAAAAGCAAAAAGAAGACAGAGGGAACCAGATTAGGAGGAGGAGGAGAAGAGGAGGTGCTGTGGAGGAAGGGGAAGGAGGAGGAGGTGGAGGGAAGGGAAAAAAAATACTAGAAAAGAAGGAATGGAGAAGGAAGGGAGGATGTAGGAAAAAGGGAGAAAAGAAATATAACGATGAAGGAAAAAGAAAGACGGAAGAAAAAACAGGAAGACAATGAAGAAAAAGAAATTAGAGGATGAAGAAGAAAAGGTCGAGGGAATTAAGGAAAAAAAAAAAAAACTAGGAATGAGAGAAGGAAGGAGGAGAGGAAGCAAAATAAATGATGAAAAGAAAAAGGAGGGAGGAGGAAACAGGAAGAGAAGGAGGTAAGGAAAAGATAAAACAAAGAAAAAAACAACACAAAAGAAGAAAGATAGTAAGGAGGATGGAAAGATGAAGAAAAAGACAAGGAAGGGAGAGAGGGAAATGGTGAGAAACAGGAACAGTGAAAGAAAGAAAGGAAGGAAGAAGAAGAGCAGATAAGAGAAGGAGAGAAGAGAAAGAATGAAGGAGGGAAGAGAGGAAGAGAAACAGGAAAAGGAAACGAGGAAGAAAAATGAAAACGGAAGAATACATAAAAGGAGAGGAGAAGGAAGGAAGGAGGAGGAAACAGGGGCAAAAAAGAAGAAATGGAGACACAGGAAACAGAAGGGAAGAAAAAATGAAAGGAAGGAAGGACGGACGGATGTGAAAAGAAAAGGCAAAGGAAGAAAATGAAGGAAGAAAATGAAAGAAGGAATAAAATGAAGGAAGGAGTGAACGCTAAAGGAAAAGAAAATGGGAGGAGAAGGAAGAATTATAAAAAAGCAGAAAAATTAAGAAATAAAAGACCATGGAAAACGATGAATATAATGAAAGAAAGGAAGAGGGAAGAGAAGGAAGGAAGAAAACAGAAAAAAAGGAAGAAAGTTAAGGAACAAAGAGGGAGAAAAAAAAAAGATGGAAAAGAAAACGGTAGGTAGATTGAGAGAGAGAGAGAGAGAGAGAGAGAGAGAGAGAGAGAGAGAGAGAGAAATAACTGAATAAAAAAAAGACTATAACGCTAAATCCACCCAATAACATCCACTAGTAAAGACTAATAAGGAATAAATCTATATGCATGTTCAGTTCCACGTGTAAAAAACTGAAGTGATAATCAATACTCAAACAACTAAATGAACTACTGGCAATCAATGTTTCTGAATAATAATAATAATAGTAGTAGTAAATAATAATAATAATAATAATAATAATAGTAAAAGTAGTAGTAGTAGTAAATAATAATAATAATAATAATAATAGTAGTAGTAGTAGTAGTAGTTGTAGTAGTACTTGTAGTAGTAGTAGTAGTAGTAGTAGTAAATAATAATAATAATAATAATAATAATAATAATCGTCATCCCTAACCTTATTATCTTTAAAGACGAGGTAGTTTTAATACCCTATCCAATCTTTTATTTCCCCATCAGGAGCGTAGGGGGCCGAGGCTAGGCTAATTATCCAAAATTAAGGATAATGACCAGCCTCCCCAGCCCCTGAGTAGCACTGAAAAATAAACCCAAATCAACCCTTTGATTTAAACCCTTACGTACTACACCCACTTGGAGCGCCCTGTCTATTTCCCTTGGGGATTTATTTCTGGATATGGCTGGTTAACATCCATTTGTACTTTATTTATGCAGTGTATGGCGATATTGGATGGATTTATGCAGTACAGTATGGGACAGTAAGGGGTAATAAACAAAATAAATCGCTTAAGAAAGGGTGTTAGGGAGCTTCCTTAACCAACGATAATACGGGCCACTGACACAAAATTTTCAAAATATTTCATACCATCACAAACTAGGAGCGGTGTCAATAATATTCGTTCAAGGAGGTGGAGGAGGAGGAGGAGGAGGAGGAGGAGGATGGGAAAAGTAATACTGAGAAAATCTAAGGATGAGAGGCTACTGAAGGAGATTCATGAGAGAGAGAGAGAGAGAGAGAGAGAGAGAGAGAGAGAGAGAGAGAGAGAGAGAGAGAGAGAGAGAGAGAGAGAGAGAGAGAGAATGGCACCCTAAAATAAGGAATAATTACAGTATATATATAAATGTGTGTGTGTGTGTGTGTGTGTGTGTGTGTGTGTGTGTGTGTGTGATTTTGCATCGATTTTTTTTTTGTTCCCGTGTCACATTTAAATCAATAATTCTACCTATTCAAAACTTATATATTAAATAAATCTACCTACCTATTCGAAACTACATCTACCCATTACCTGACGCCGCATCACGTGAGGGGCGACTCGACAAAAGCAATAGTCTTTACTCAGTACTAACCCTTCCAGCCACCACACAACACCCTCCCTCATACACCCAGCCTCAAACACCCTTCTCCCTTATACACCCTCCCACCACGCCACCCTCCCTCATACACCCAGCTTAATACACCCTTCTCCCTTATGCACCCTCCCACCACGCCACCCTCCCTCATACACCCAGCCTCATACACCCTTCTCCCTTATATACCCCCCACCACGCCACCCTCCCCCATACACCCAGCCTCATACACCCTCCCTACGCTCCCTCATCCTCATCAATTCTCATGTATTAAGTAACATGTAATACACTCTAAACAACCTGCATACATCGACGCCTGGATAATTTCATACGCATTCATACATTCACATACATACATACATATACATACATACACAATGCATGATTCATACATACATACATACACAGTGCCTGATACGTACATACATATACACATAGATACATACATACAGCCAGATACATTCATATACACATACATACATACATACAGCCAGATACATTCATATACACATACATACATACATACAGCCAGATACATTCATATACACATACATACATACACAGTGCCTGATCCATACATATAAAAACATACATAAAGTGCCCGATACATACATACATGCATAGTGTCTGATACATACGTACATACAAAGAGCCACATACATTCATTTACACATACATACATACACTGCCTGATGCATACAAATACATACATAAAGTGCCCGACACACACACACACACACACACACACACACACACACACACACACACACACACACATACATGCATAGCGCGATACATACATATACACATAAAAACATAAAAGTGCCCGATAACTACATACATACATACATAGTGCCTTATACATACATACATACACACATACACACATACATACACAGGGGCACATTCATATAATAAGCACGCGCTCGATAAATCCCGGTTACACAAAAGAGAATAATTGCGTAATTGGCTATCAAACTCCATATCACAACCCGTACCTGTGTGTGTGTGTGTGTGTGTGTGTGTGTGTGTGTGTGTGTGTGTGTGTGTGTGTGTGTGTGTGTGTGTGTGTGTGTGTGTGTGTGTGTGAGAGAGAGAGAGAGAGAGAGAGAGAGAGAGAGAGAGAGAGAGAGAGAGAGAAACATCGCTTGCAGGGAAAAGAATCACAGCTGCCAGGAAAAAAGAAAAAAAAAGAAGAATTACCAAGCATATGAAAATAATAAAAACAATAATATCGGATTCCTTTATACCTAAGATGACGAAAAAATGATAAATAATAATAATAATAAAACAACCATTTCAGTACGATTTTATTAGTTTTCATTTTTATTTATTTCAGACTTAGTTAACATATAGAAGTAAAGGAGTAAAGGATGCTAAAGAAGGGAGACAGGAGGGAAGGAGGTGAGGATGGAGGGAAGGGAGAGAGAGAGAGAGGTAGGAAAGAGAGACAGAGGGAGGAGGGATGGGAGAGAGAGAGAGGAAGGAGAGTGAGAGGGAGGAGGGATGGGAGAGACAGAGAGGAAGGAAAGAGAGAGAGAGGGAGGAGGGAAGGGTGAGACAGAGAGGTAGGAAAGAGATAGAGAGGGAGGAGGGATGGGAGAGAGGAAGGAGGAGGGGAGTGGACGAGGAAGAAAGATAGTTTTCAAAAGAGAGAATTGAAATGGGGTGAATAATTATAAGGTGCGCTCTCTCTCTCTCTCTCTCTCTCTCTCTCTCTCTCTCTCTCTCTCTCTCTCTCTCTCTCGTTCTTCCTTCCCTCTTCACCTCTTCCTTTCACCATCTGTCGCTCCTTCCTCTTCACATCTTCCCCCACCTCTCTCTCTCTCTCTCCTTTCTTTTCACCTGTCCCAAGTTTCTGTCTCCCTTCTTTTTCCTCCATCCCACTCTCTCTCTCTCTCTCTCTCCCCTTCTGCTTCCTCCTCTTTGTCTCTTCATCCCTCCCTCCCTCTGCTCTCCCATCCTTCATCCCTCTCCCTCTCCCTCTTCCCCTCACTTCCTTCACCTCTTTCCTTCTTCTCCCTCTACCCTCTCCTCTTTCCCCTTCCTTCTTTCCTTCCTCCCTTCCTTCTCTCCTTTCTGCTGCCCCAGTTTCTCTCTTTTCCTTCATTCTCCCTCTTTTCCTCTCGTTCCCCTTTCCTTCACTTCTTTCATCGCTCTCTCTCTCTCTCTCTCTCTCTCTCTCTCTCTCTCTCTCCCCTCCCCCCCCGTCGAGTACCGTCCCGCCTGTGTCGACAACCCTCGTTAGTCGCTATTGACCAACTCTCCCCCTCCCCCTCCCCCATCCCCCCCTCATACCTTGACTCTCCTCACTCACTCACTCACCCTTCCCCTACCTCTCTCCTCCTTTCTCTTACCTTCACTCACTCATTCTCTCTCTCTCTCTCTTGCATTCCCTATTCCCTCTTCTCCTGTCCTCCTCCTATTTCTCTCCTTCGTAGCTTGACTCTTTTCATTCACTCACTCTCTCTCTCTCTCTCTCTCTCTCTCTCTCTCTCTCTTTTTATCTCCCCTATCTTACTCTCTCGCTTACTCTCTCTCATCTTCACATGCTCTTTTTCTTCTTCTCTTCTTCCTACCGGCCCCTTTCCCTCCTACCCTGACTCACTCACTCTCCTCCTCTGCCTTCACTCACGCACTCCCTCATTATTTCTCTCCTTCCTCTTCCCCTCTCTTCCTCAATCGCTCTCACTCACTCTTTTGCCTTACGCTGATTCTCTCTCTCTCTCTCTCTCTCTCTGATCTAACATCCTCCCCATCATCTCCCCCCTACACCCTCTTCCTTCCCCTTATTAGACCCCCTTATCCCCCTCCTCCCCTCATGCCAAAGTCATCTTCTAATGTGGAAAATTGCAAAAGTGCTAAATATGGACATTGCATACAAATAAAATATAAAAATATAAATTACAGTATAAGAGAGACATAGGAGACATGGTTAACAGACTCCAAACTTGACACCGTTTTAAATAAATAAATAAATCAAAACGGGTATTAAGCTATATTGACTGTGAATAATAGGGCATCCAAAGTAATAATACACCTATGTCATGATTTAGTTAGGGCGCATTTGGCTTACGCGGTGCAGTTCTGGTTAAATATTCCTTTGAAAAATTGTAAAGAATGACATATTGCATAAACAAATACAGGGAATATATATATCACAAGTATTTATGTACGAAGACAGACTAAGAAGAAAGAGAAGATACTTATGTGTGTTTAATAAAAAAGAGGTAGAATAAGTGGCGAGTTAAGTGGTGTTAAGGTAGATGAAAAACTTAGAGATAATATACTGTTTTTACTCTAACTTGGCCCAGATTTTCGTACTTTTGCGGCTTATTTCACGCAGCTCTGTGGCAGAAAGAGACAATGATAATACTCTACACACTTTCCCTAGCACTTCTTTGTGACTAGCATAACCTAGTGTCAGTCTGCTCTTACAACTCGGCATTCAGTATATATATATATATATATATATATATATATATATATATATATATATATATATATATATATA
>NC_136958.1:3914159-3921659 GCF_032717465.1 Coenobita brevimanus | reverse complement strand
TGTAAAGAAGGAAGCTGGAGGAAAAGGTTGAAAGAATCAGAGTGAGACAAGGATAGCTTAGTGTCACGATATATGGGTTTCGATCCTACAATATCATGAAGAAAATGGGATTGGAGAAGGTAAAATGTAGGTGTAACTAAAGGAAATTTCTTTTATACTGGTATGTTTTCCTGTGTGTATAATATTTCGTGTTTTCCTTGTTTCTTTATGGAGTTTGATCTTAAGATATTATTAAATGGGGTTATGGGAAGTAATATAAGTAGGCGATGAGAAAGTGCTACGTACCGGTGTGTTTTCCTGGCTTTTTCTGGTCCTTACTGGTTCTCCCTCCATCCTCTTTCTCTTCTCCCTCTCTCCATTCTTAACTCTATCACTTACCTGGTGAGAGAGAGAGAGAGATTAATTTAGTTACCTCACACTTTCATTAACACACACACACACACACACACACACACACACACACACACACACACACACACACACACTTTCAAAACATTAAGCTCGCAAGACAGAGAAATAAGAGGAGGACACAGAAAGAAGCAGAGGTGACTACTGAACTAACGAACGCAATAAAAGGTATTCAGAGGGCAGAGAGCCAAGGACAGAAGTAAGAATATAGACAGGCAAAAGAGATAGGCAGAAAAATGGACAAAGACATCATGGGCAAAGGTACTATAAAGACATGGGCAAAGGTACGATAAAGACAGGCAATGGTAAGATAGACATACGCAAAAGCTGGATAAAGACACAGGCAAATGCTGGATAAAGACATTGGAAAAGGTAGGATGAAGACATGGGCAAATGTAGGATGAAGACATGGACAAATGTAGGATGAAGACATGGACAAAGGTAAACAGACGTAGGCAAAGAATTAAAACAGAAATCCAAGGACAATCCAAACACAGTACAGCAACAGGAAGAAAATCCATCCAATAAATTATCTAAAACTGGATACTTAAAAAACACACGGGCCATAAATTACAGTAAAAAAAGAAATCCATAGTAGTGAGTGACGGCGACTGGGGCAAGAAATCCAGAGATGAAAGAAAATACGTCACGTCAATCGAAAGCAAATAAAAAGCGGGAAGCGGGACAGGTGGGGGTGGTCGGGTGGTTAGAGAAGTGGGTTGCTGTTCAAGAGGACGCGAGTTCGATCCTGGCTGGGACAAGGAAGAGTTTGATGGTCTGAGCTTAATAAAAATAGACTTTACTGATATTCCATTAGATCAATAGTCATATATTAAATCCTCCTGCTAACACCGGTCCTAAATAAGACAGTTCTAGCATTCACTGACGGTGAGTACTGGCGTCAAAGTGGTGATATGAACTGCCGTGTGCATGCAGAACTGCTGGGCCTTAGGGAACGGGTTGTCAGGTCTATGTCAAGAGTCGGACACACAAAAAAACAAGAGGAGGCAGATTAATTCCCACGTATTCTCTGCGTGTCGTAAAGGTGATTAAAAAAGGAGGGAGGGTGGACTTAGGTGTCCCTTCTCTTCAGATTCTTGTCGCTTGTGAGACTAAAGGGCCAACTTTTGGATCCACCTGCAATATGTGGAAGTAGGAAGCTGGGAGACGACGACGACGACGACAACGACGATGATGATGATGATGATGATGATGATGACGATGATGATGATGATGATGATGATGATGATGATGATGATGATGAGGAGGAGGAGGAGGAGGAGGAAGAGGCGGGTGGGGGGAAGGGATAGCAGAGGGAGAGACACCAACGCACATACTTCAACCACGCTCAACAATACATACGTGTTCCATATCAACCCTTTACCACTTGTATCACAACGCACCTCTTCATTCCTGGTGTCAACCCGACTTCAGGTGGGGAGGGAGAGACTGCAGGTGAGGAGGGATAGGCTTCAGGTGGGGAGGGAGGGACTTCAGGTGGGGAGGGAGAGACTTCAGGTAGGGAAGGAGAGGCTTCAGGTAATGGGGGCGAGAGAGGTATAAGAGAAGACGTATAAAAGTCCAGGTTCGGCCGTGTGTTTGTACGTTATGCACCTTGATTACAGACACGTGGACCAACCTGCCACCGCAACTGGACCCCAATGGACCATAACACAGCACAGTGGTCCATGATGAGTGATGTAGGTGTGGGGGATGGGGGGCGTGAATAGGCGTGGAGGAGAGAGTGGGGCCGGGGCGTGGAATTTGGAAATGAGATGATGAATTACCTGGTGCAATTTTGACTTCCATTCTTTACATTTTTCACGTGGGTTCTGTATCATTCACTCAGATTTACTTGTCTGTCTGTCTCTGTATCTGTGGCTGTCTGTCCTGTCTGCATGTACGTGTCTGTCTGTCTGCCTGTCTGTCTCACCAACCTCTTCTTTAAAGCCCTACCTGTCTATCCTCTTTCACTGCACAGCCTATCTTACTTTCATCTACTCTTTACCTACCTATTTACCTACATATCTACCTACCTACAACATCTCCAGGCCCTTCCAACACAGTCTCCATTTTTAGCATTATCCTTCACTTCTGTCCTACCTCCCCTCCTCCCCTTTCTTCCTGGCTACCTTCCTTCCTCCTCCCTTCCTACTAACCCTCCTCTACTCTCTTCCATCCTATCTCCTTTCCATTCTCCACTCCAAGCTTCCCTCCCTACCTCCGTCATCTTCCTTTAGTTCTTTCCTCTCCTTTTCTACCTACCTACCTACCTACCTACCTACCTCTCCTCCCCTCCTACGTTCTCTACCTACCTACCTACCTACCTTCCTCTCCTCTCCTCTTCCCTTCCCTACCTACCTTCCTCTCCTCCCCTCTTCCCTTCCCTACCTACCTTCCTCTCCTCCCCTCTTCCCTTCCCTACCTACCTTCCTCTCCTCCCCTCCTCCCTCCCTCACCCACTATTCCTACATTCCTGCCTCACTTCATGCAATCTCTGGGCAGGTGTTTTCTCGCCCTCCCTCCTGCTTCTCTCCCTACAAACATTCTATCTCATCTTTACTACCTCCTTGCACGATTCTCTCTCCCCCTCCCCCTTCCCTCCCTCCTCTCTCTCCCTCCCTCCCTGTTTCTTCCTCCACACTCCCCTTCCCTCTCCCTCCCTTCTTTCATAACCTTCCTTCCTCCCTTTCTTACTTTTCCAACCTTCGTCTTTCCGTCTACTTCCTCCGTCTTTTCCTTCCCTTTCCCTCGATCTCTTCCACTCTCTTCTCCTACCTTAGCCTCCCCCTCTTCCGTTTCTTCTTTAACTTTCTCCTCTCTCTCTCTCTCTCTCTCTCTGCGTTCCCTACTTTCCTCCATCTCTCCCTACCACATTCCTCCCTCCCTCCGTTCCCTACTTTCCTCCATCTCTACCTTAATTAACCTGGAAACTATCCCAATTAACCTGCAAACCATCCCAATTAACCAGCAAACTATCCCAATTAACCGGCAAACCATCCCAATTAACCGGCAAACCATCCCAATTAACCTGCAAACCATCCCGATTAATCTGCAAACCATCCCAATTAACCGGCAAACCATCCCAATTAACCGGCAAACCATCCCAATTAACCGGCAAACCATCCCAATTAACCGGCAAACCATCCCAATTAACTTGCAAACTATCCCAATTAACCCGTAAACCATCCGAATTAACCTGCAAACTATCCCAATTAACCTGCAAACTTTTTTTTTTATGTGACCGACTCTGGGCATTATCCCAATTAACCTGCAAACTATCCCAATTAACCTGCAAACTATCCCAATTAACCTGCAAACCATCCCAATTAACCTGCAAACCATTCCAATTAACCTGTAAATTACGGGCTCCTGTTTCCTCATTCCGCGTCTATTTTGTTTTTATTTTTCATTTCAAAATTTCTCACTCTTTCCGAACTTCTTTTTTTCTTCCGTCTATTGGTCCACCTCCCATCAATCTTCCCCTGAATCTTCCTGTTTCCTCCTCCCCTCAATCTCCCTTCCTCCTCTTTCTCAGTCTCCCTCTCCTCCTCCTTCAATCTCCCTGACTTCTATTAATCTCCCTAACTTCCTCCTCCTTTCAATTTCCCTTACTCCTATCTACCTTCTCTTCCTCCTCTTATCGATCTCCACTTCTTCCTCCTTCCGTAAGTCTTCCTCTTCCTCTTTCTAGCTCTTCCTCTCCACCTCCCTCTCTTCCTCTTTTTATCTCTTCCTCTCCACCTCCCTCTCTTCCTCCTCTCAACCACCCTCTCCTCTATCAATCTTCATTTCTTCCTTCCATCACTCTTCCTTTCTTCCTCCTATCCATCTTCCTCCCTTCCATCCACCTTCCTCTCTTCCTCCTATCCATCTTCCTCTCTTCCTCCTATCCATCTTCCTCTCTTCCTCCTATCCATCTTCCTCTCTTCCTCCAATCCCTCCTCCTCATATCAATCTTTCTCTCTCAATCTTCCTATCAATCTATCTCCTATTTATCTTCGTCTTAAGCTTACTCTTTTCATCCATCATCCAGCGACCTTTCATCCATGTATCTTCCTCGTTTCCTGCTTCCTTCTTCCATCACACTTCCGTTCTATTTTCTCCTTCCCTTACTCCACCTGGAGCTGCAGTGGCTTGATCGGTAGCGTACTGGTCTCGCAATACGCTAGCCCCGAGTCAAGGGTTCTAACCTAAACGTGGCAGGCACTGAAATGGGTAACGGTAGTATCCTGTTGCCTATGACTTTATACTGTATGCATCTATGTACGTTCTTGGATAAGCTAACACACAGATTAACACACACACACACACACACACACACACACACACACACACACACACACATAGCCATTACGACACTCATTTCCACAAGCATCACTTCTCCTACAGACACTCCTGCATTCGTACTTCACCAGCATGAGGAAGGATTAATTCTGCCTATCACTCTCCCTCCAAGAAGACCCAATCCTGTAGTGGACCAATTTTATACAGATACACAATACAGGCTAGTTTCTCCCCCTCCCCTTCCTCCTTCCTGCCTGTCCCCTCCTGTGATACTCCCTCAATCCCCTCCCTTTCTCCCTTGGCACCCTCCCATCCCCATCTCGCAAGCCTCCCTCCCGTTTCCCCATACTTCATTTCCTCCCAGTCTCTTCCATCCACAACTACCTCCCTCAGTCTCTCCCCAACTTCCTCCCTACCCCAAATCCCTCTTCCCTGCCTCTCTCTCTCTCTCTCATGTCTCTCCCTCATCGCCCCCAGCCTCCCTCCCCTTCCCCATCCCTCTCTTTCATCTGTCTGTCTTCTCTCTCTCTCCCTGCCCCAGTCACCCTTTCCCGCCTACCCACCTACCTGTCTCTCCTAATTCTCCTTTACCTTCCGTCACCCTGTACCCCTTCCCTCTCTGCCTGCCTCCAACCAAAGTCTTCTCCATACCTCCCTTCTTCCCCAAACTTCTTCCTTCCCCTACCCATTCGACTCCTTCCCTTACCTAGACTCTCTTTCCCCAATCACTTAACTCTTCCTCTCTCTCTACTACCCCCCTAATCCCCAACCAAAACTCCCTACCTTCCCAAACTTCCTCCCCAATACCATCCTACCTTCCGCTCCCTTCCCAACCAACCATCCCTGCTTCCACCCTGCATGCCTGTCTCCCTCCTGTCTCTCCCTTGCCTGACCCCAATCACCCTTCCCTGCCTCGCCTTCCTGCCTACCTCCCTCCCGTTTTCCCCCGTCACCCTCTCCTTCTCTCCATTCTCCTCCCTCTTGTCACTCTCCCTAACCTTCCTCCCTTCCTACCTCCTTCCCTCTCTTGCTCCCTCTCTACCTCTGCCTTTCTGGCCTACTTCTCTGCCACACCACCTCGTTCCCTATCTCTCCTGCCTACATTCCTGCCTCACTCCCTATCTCCCTGCCAACCAAGCCGATCTCCCTGCCTCCCCCTCTCCCTACTATCCTCATTGCCTTCTCTGCCTACCTTCCCTACACCCTTCCTGCCTCCCCTGCCTGCCTGCCTGCCTGCCTGCCAGCCTCGTGTCTCACGGCAGTACCATAAACAAGACTCTGGTCCGCTGCCTCGCCTGCCTATTAATTCATTCTTGGCAGAGCGGAAAAAAAGAGGGACCAAATGAAAGAGGAAGGAAGAAAGACAGCCCGTAAATACTCCTGTTTGGTTAGAGAGAGAGAGAGAGAGAGAGAGAGAGAGAGAGAGAGAGAGAGAGAGAGAGAGAGAGAATTAATCTTAAAAATACTACACACAAGAAAAAAGCATTAAGACAACACACACAGGTAGATACATACACAGGTAAATAATCATTAATACTGATATGGATATCCACACACACACACACACACACACACACACACACACACACACACACACCTCTAATATCAGTCAAAGAGCAATATTATTCCTTTCCTGTCTTCTAATTCAGGTGATTAGGAGAATGACAGAATGATCAAGGAAATCGTTCTGATTGGCTAAACGCTTAATTAACTGCCGCTGATTGATAGTGTTGAGTGCTGACTAAACAAAGGATGATGGTTCGTGTCTCTGATTGACTGAGTCCTTAATTAACCTCATCTGATTGGTACCTATAGTCTTTTTACTCCGAGCTGGCTTAAAACTGCCGTCTCTCCATCTTGAATCTCGAGGTGTAGAAGTAAATTAACACTAGAGTATAATGCTAGTCACGAAGCAGTGCTGTGGAAAAATTGTAGAGCCGTAGTATTGTCTTTTTCAGTCACTGTGCTAAGTGAAATAAGATGTAAAGGTATGAAAATTTGGGCCAAGTTAAGGTAAAGAAGAGTAAGGCAGTGTTTAATATCTGTACTTTTACCAGTTATGCGGTTCACGGCAGAGACATACCTTCTCGTAGGGATAGTGAATGACAGAAATAGCCCTTCCCTGTGCTGACAAAGTACGAATCAGCAAGAGTGACAGCCAAGAGTGTTAGCTGTGGGTTTTAGCTGTGGATTTTAGCTGATCTGATTGGCTGAGACTCCAGGCCCTATCCCGTCCATGACCAATGGCGTAGCTGGATGTGGGTTTGTTTACATTGGCGGCCATGTTGTTACGTCATCGCTGAGAGAGAGAGAGAGAGAGAGAGAGAGAGAGAGAGAGAGAGAGAGAGAGAGAGAGAGACAGACAGACAGACAGACAGACAGACAGACAGATTGTATTTTCTGAGTGTGTATTTTCTTGTGTGTGGGATTTTTGTGCGATACAACTTGTGCAACTAGGTTAAATACAAGTGCAGTATGTATCTGAGTTACACACACACACACACACACACACACACACACACACACACGGAAAAGGGGAAGTACAATTTTCTCAAAGACGCAAATACATAATAAACTAGTTAATCTCTCTCTCTCTCTCTCTCTCTCTCTCTCTCTCTCTCTCTCTCTCTCACACACACACACACACACACACACACACACACACAAAACTAGGCTCAATCTACCATTCCTCTCTCTCTCTCTCTCTCTCTCCCTTACGCACACACACACATACACACACTGGGACAAGCAGGTTGGCAGACAATAGTAATGACAGAGGCAGACCGTCTTCCCTTTGTTGCAGCG
>NC_136958.1:3871659-3909159 GCF_032717465.1 Coenobita brevimanus | reverse complement strand
GCACAGTACTATATATTAATTACGAAACAATGAGAAAAGAAAATTATAATTAAAAGATACACTAAATGATATACTGACACCAAGATGGAAGATTAATGATAAATAATAGGTGTGTGTGTGTGTGTGTGTGTGTGTGTGTGTGTGTGTGTGTGTGTGTGTGTGTGTGTGTGTGTGTGTGAGAGAGAGAGAGAGAGAGAGAGAGAGAGAGAGAGAGAGTTGGCCTGAGAAGTGATGCGATATAATTACACTGCTTATACTGTGAGGTGTGAATATGAGAGGCGAGAGGTAACAATGGATTATGTGTCAAAAGAACAAGGAGTGGCGACTGAAAAACGTATCTTCTTTTCTAGCAGTCCATACTAGGTTCACTCCAGGACCACACCTTATTGGAGGGAGAGTGACAGCTAGAATTAACTCTTCCCCTTGCTGTCAAAGTACGAATGGGGAAAGTGTTTGTAGGAAGGCTGATGATTAAGTCGATGTGGTGAAGTTTGTGTGTCAGAGTCGGTATGATGTGGGTAAAGCCGAAAGGGTACGAATATCAGAAAGCATATGAAAGGATACCACAACAGCCACTTTAAATGTCTGCAACGGTGTGGTCTTCAATCACTGACTTGGGGTACACGTTTCGCGAGAAGAGTACGCTGACCACTGAGCCACCGCATTCTATGAGAGCTTGATGGTTAACTATTGCTACATAAACGCTTACCTCTATCTAACTATCTAGATATACACTGATCGCTATATATCAATATCTATCTGTATTTATCTATCTGTATCTATCCATCTATACATAAATACATACATGAGATACTGATAAATATGTAGGCAGACAGATCCAAGCAGATACATACACGAACATACAAGTACACATACATACAGATACATAAATTTAAGCAGGTAAACAAATAGTCGGATAATTACCGGTATATCCAAAAAACACGGCTCACTGTTACATAAGACCCGACAAACACCTATGCTGGAGGAATTAACTTTTTTTTCCTTGCTACTCTCTGATTATTTCAAAAGTCCCAATTAACCCCTTCACACGTTTATCATTAATATTCATTTCATGTTGATAAGACTATAATATTAAACTCACGAAGCATATATATATAGCTGTGAAAGAGTTAATTAAAGCTATGAAAAAAAATTATCCACGGTGTTTTATGAATTACATCTCAGGCGACGAAAACTGCCAGCCTCAAACATGGCGGAGAGAGGAAGAACAGACAGCGAATGAAACCCCGACACTAAAATTCACAAACACTACTCACCTTTCCTTCCAAATCGATCAGCAGTAATGTCCAATGATGCCCTGTTCACTACGTCACACCAAACACATGTAATAAAACACACTGGGACTTTAAATCACTAAATGCTGTCGAGAAAATAACGGGTTAAGTCTCCGGCCGTGATGCTCTCCAACGCAAGGCCGCCAAAGAGGGATTCGTTCGAGAGAGTTCAGGCTGAGACTCCGAACCGCCGAACCGCTCGAGCTCTTAGGGCCCGGACACACTTGCCCCCGAACATGTGATCGACAAGACGAAACGATGCACCGGTTAGAGCTGTTTCAATATTCGAGTCGAAACGTTGGACGGACCCCTGAGCCTCGTTTCCTCTTGACGATCACATGTTCGGGTGTGTGTGCAGGCGATTAGGCGTGGTGTTTCGCTCCACCGGTTTTAATCTAACTTGGCCCAGATTTTCGTCCTTTTGCGGCTCATTTCATAAATTTCAGTGACAGAAAAGCACAATGTTATGGCTCTACATCTTTTCCACAGTAATTCTTCGTGAATAGTACCGTATTCAGCTGTTAATCCATTGCTTTAACGCAGCATTCGGAATGAAGAGATAGCAATTTTAAGCCATGTTATGGTAAAAGGAGTTGATTTCACACAGCTCAGTGGCAGAAACGAACAATGCTATGGCTCTACGTCTTTTCCATAGCATATCTTCGTGACTAGCATCGTATTCAAGTTTATAATCTATTGCTATAACTCAGTATTCGGGATGGGGAGATGGCAATTTTAGACTGTTACAGGAGTATAGTTAAGCTGACTGAATTATTGGAGCCATGATGTTAATACTCTCATTATTAACCCTTTTATGATCAGGACAACTCTGGCATTCCATTACATCAAATGCCAGATGATTTTATTCCACGGAGTATTTCATTAGTGCGCAAAATTTTCATCCCGTCCGCGACACAAGGAAGCAGTGGTGTCCGAATTTATGTTACTAGCCAAAACATAAAAATTAGTTTTCATATATTATTGAAATCAACCTAGTTCACAATAATACCTTTTAAACAATAAGCGTAACACATTCAAATTGGAAACACACTGTAAACGAAATTCGACATAATAAAGAAAAGGTGTGATGAAACATTTATGATTGTCGGAGAATTAGCTGACGATCCGTACGATATATTTGCTTTCACATCTTTAACTTTGCACTGCACGACACGAGCGGATGCGCCAACACAGGGAGAGACAAAATACACGGTAACTTTATAACGCACAGATATGAGATGCGAGGTGTGAAAATGAAAAGCGAGGGTTGACAATGTGTGATACGTCAGAACAGGAACGAGGGAGGTGTGAGAGAACAATGCAGAGAAGTATAGTGATAAAAAGCAAGAGCACAGGCGGAGATGAACAGATAGGAGATGTGAGGTGTTGAAACGAGATGCGGGGCTGACAATGCGTGATACGTCAAACAGATAACGAGAGAGAGGTGTGAGGAAACAATGCAGCGAGGTGTCGGAGCCGGGGTGGTAATGAGCGAGGTGTGTGTGTGGGGGATGAGGTGACAATGGAACCACGTGTCACATGGCCGCCACGTGCTATTGTTTACATGCTATCAGCTGTGAGGATCTTATCTGATAACGCCGTCTCCGCCACCCCCCGCCCTTGTGCTTGTTGTCGCCGCTGAAAGGTAATTGGTCTCATTTCCTTTCGGTAGTGCACATACTTTTTAGAGGTAGTGTGTGCTGTTATTGCTGCTGTTGTTGTTGTTGTTGTTGGTGGTGGTGGTGTACTACATAACACTTTTTTGCTACTGTACATTGTCATTTTTTTGCTGAATATACAGCACAAAATTCTACAGAGAGTGTTTATATCATTTTTGTTGCCTTAACTAATAATTCTTCACTAAAAAAAAAAAAAACGTATATAACTAGTGAATATTCTGCTGTTGTATTTGTGGTTATTGATGTAGCAAATTATTCTAGTGTTTGATTTTAGACTTTTTTGTAGCCAATGTACATATTACTATTGTCCTATTGATTAATAATGAGTGACTACTTTTGTTTCTTCATACAACACCTTTCTCTCTCTCTCTCTCTCTCTCTCTCTCTCTCTCTCCTCTCTCTCTCTCTCTCTCTCTCTCTCTCTCTCTCTCTCTCTTAGACAGCGTGCGTTTTGTTGCTATGCATGTTTTGGTTATGTGGTCAATAATTTCCACGTTTATGCAGCAGTTACTTTCACAGGTGTAGGTTATGCTGGTGCCGCTGAACTTAACGTGACTCATGTGGCTACTTATTCTTCGTTTCTGTTACCGCACTTGTTTTCATAGGTAGTGTGTGGTTTTGTTGCTGCCCCTGTTTTATCACGTACTGTTGTTCTTGTTGCTAATTACTTTGTGTGTGTGTGTGTGTGTGTGTGTGTGCGTGTGTGTGTGTGTGTGTGTGTGTGTGTGTGTGCGTGTGTGTGTGTGTGTGTGTGTGTGTGTGTGTGTGTGTGTGTGTGTGTGTTCCGGGTGCTGTACATACCTGCTGTTATTAATGATACACAGTACGGATTATTACGCACACTGTTATAAATCCGATACTGCCTATCTGTGTTGCTGACCAGAATAATTAATTTAGAGTTACATATTTCCTCTGATTTAATCATAAGCCATGACGGGAAAGTTTACATTATTATTATTATTATTATTATTATTATTATTATTTTGCAACCACCATGAATGAACTCTGCGACGAAGGTAAATGTATAAATGTAGACGAATGAAAGATACTTGGAGTAAATGAATGAAGAGAAAGGATTTGATGAGAAAAATGGTGTTAGGGTAGGGTAGATAAGCAGAATGAAGAGAATTACAAGATAAATGTTAGGGTAGACTTTCTTTACGTTTAGTTGGAGTGAGTTACGATATGTTTCGCTACGTTGTTAGTTATGTTTGCTTAGGTTAAGTTACGTTAAGCCTAAGGGGTCAGAGATAATGCGTATTTAGGTGGCGTTAGGTGAGAACTGATGGATGAAATGTGTAGATTAAGGATGGCCGGAGCAAAGGTGAATAGGTGTGAGGTAGGTGAAAGAGAAGCCTATGATTTGTGAATTATGGGCAGTAGGTGAATGGGGGAATAGGTGAGTAGCTGAGTGAATGGAAGGCTGGTGAATGGATGAAGGGATTATTGACGGATGCATAAAGGGTGAATGGGTGAAAACAGATAGATATGAAGACAGATAAAATGCATGTGGATGTTAGGTAGGGGGGGTTGTAGGAGGGGGAGTGGAGGTGAAAGGGGGTGCAGAGGGGCGTATTCAGCACGGAAGTGAGGGTGGGTGTTGGACTCCACCCTGTGACACCCCCACTCCACCCCACCCCGCCCACCACACCCCCCACGCCCTCATACATCAACACTATCCCATTGTTACTCTCCCAACCCCCTACCCACACCCATCCCATCCCCCCAACCAAACACAAACAACCATTCTCGCTACTCTCTACTCATCTCAACCCTCCCCTCCATTCCTCACTCTCCCTATCCCTCTCCTCTCCTCCCATTATTCCCTCCCTCTCTTCTCTCCTTTCCTTTCCTCTCCTCTTGGAGCTCTCCCCTTCCCCACCCATCTCTCCCTTTCCACACACAAGCATTCCTTCCACTCTAGATCCCTCTCTTGTCTTTCCTCGTCTCCTCTCTTCTCTTCTCGCTTCTCCGCTTTACTACAATCTCTCTCTCTCTCTCTCTCTCTCTCTCTACTCCACCCAATCTTCCTTTCTTTCCCTTCCTTTTTCTTCTCCCCCCCCCCTTTTTTTTTTTTCCTTCTACTCTTCCTTCCACCATTTTCTTCCAACTCTCCTCTTCTCTCTTTCCCTCTCCCTCTTACTCTTTCTTTCCCCTCATCACTCTGCTTCCACTTCCCTCTTCATGACGGGAAGGGAAGGGGTTGGTTGCAAGGGAGGGGAGGGACGATATAGAATGGAAGGGAGGGGAAGGGAACTGGGATAGGATATAAGGGGAAGGGAACCGGGATAGGAAATAAAGGGAAGGAAAGAGACAGGAAAGGGGAAAAAGAGGGTGGAAGAGGGAATGGAAAGGAAGGTGAGGGGAGAGAGGCGAATAAACATGGAAAGGAAAGGAGAGGGAGGGAGGATGTGTGGGAGGGAGAGGATGGACTGGCTGGAAGGATGAAGGATGGAATACAATCAGTCTGTTTTAAATAAGATAATTGCTGCATACAACAGTTCTCTCTCTCTCTCTCTCTCTCTCTCTCTCTCTCTCTCTCTCTCTCTCTCTCTCTCGTCATCATCATCATTTTTTCTTCCATACTTCTTTTACACAGACACAGGGAAGCAAAGTCTAAACGAATATCGCTTCCACAAAACTTACAAAACCAAGGAGCCAGAAAATCAAGATCCATTTGTTTCGAGACGGTGGATAGACAATACTGCGTCTTTAACTTGAGATCACAGGCAATTGGGAAGACAGACGGATGATGACAGTTCCAGAGATGACCAGTTGTGTACAAGAAGGAATGGGAATACTGTGTATCCCTTGCGTTTCGAGTTGGACAGAAAAAAAGTGAATGTGTTGGTAGACGGATGCTGCATTTATGTTGTAGAGTTCAACAAAATAAGAATGAGTCTGTAGTAGACGGGTGCTACGTTTATGTCGTAGTGGGCGAGGGACAGAAGCAGAGAGTTCATATAGTGTCCAGGAAAAAATTAGAACAACAACAACACCAGTGATAAGATTAAGGGGAGCCAGTATGAGAAAGATAGCTAATAAGACGAAAATCCTTTGACTCCACCCTGCTTAGAAGAGCTGTCTGTGACCTGTACAGGGGTGAGTAAGCCCCCTAGACACTTAGAACTGTGCAAGGTTAACAATAGCATAGAGTCGGTTCAGCACACCCAACATCTGAGAACCTTATTTTGCACGGAAGTTAATATGATCTCTCCAAGTAAAATCCCAAGATATAAATATACCGGAAAAACAAAATTATGCAGGACTGATCTGTGTTGAGGGTAAGAGGAGAGTCGTACTGAGGGGTAAGGCGAGCTGCAAGAAGGGAGATTCGAGTTACTTAGGCATTACAAACAACAAAATTTTCTAAAGCGCATAATTGTATGGTAAGAAAAAAAAATCAAAGTTCAGTTCTGCCTCGTCAGGTATGGGTGAGTACCCAGCTGGACGCTACGAGAAGCCGATGAAAAAGTGAAGGGTGGAGTCATCAGCATATGGGTGGATTGGGCGAATTAAATGTATAGTACTGCTGATGAACACGAAGGGAGTCAACCGGTGAGAGGACAGAACACCAAGGAACACAACAGCTGATGACCCAAAAGGGATGACTTATAAGGAACAGCAACGGGACAAAGGCAAGAAAGAAACCTGTGAGTCTAAGGCACTGACGGCCCTGAAGGATATACAGACTTAGTTCCGAGGCGTTTCACAGACGTCTCAGCGACAAGGTATCTGAAAGGTGTTGCAAGAATCCCCACCGGAGTGCCCCATACAGAACGCATACTGATGGTAAAAAATGTATGAAGTAATTTTGTATATCTGATGATCAAAAATGTATGAAGAAATGGTACTTCATTTGTGTTGAGGAAATACAAGAAGATTATTTCAAATGAGCGATGGTTAGGGGGAAGGAACAGACGCCCTTCTTTAGGCTAGGCTGGATATGAGCAAAGTTCCATCAGAAAGTAAGGTGCAAACAGACCTACGATGAAGAGTTTGCAGGGTGTCCTCATACAACAACAATTCTTGACAACAGAAGGAACCAAAAACACAATACAGTGGAAGTGATTTAGAGATAAGTGTGTGCTGGTACCTTTTCGAAGTTACCATTTTGTACTGAACACTAAAACAACCTCTCTCTCTCTCTCTCTCTCTCTCGCTCTTCATCCCCACCCTTCCAATTTCCTAAGCTCTCCCGCCCCCCGTCTCTCTCTCTCTCTCTCTCTCTCTCTCTCTCTCCTCGTTAGCTTCCTTCATCCTATCTTTTCACCTTCCTCCCTCCCTCCCTTCCACTCTCTCTCCACCCGTTTCTTATCTTCATTCCACCCTCCCATCCTCTCTCTCTCTCTCTCTCTCTCTCTCTCCCTCTCTCCTCCGTGACCTCTGACCTTGGAAGCGGCAGTAAATAAGGTCACGTAGAAGCTCAGGTAATCAGAGAGAGAGAGAGAGAGAGAGAGAGAGATGGAAAGAAAGGAGAAAGGAATGAAAGATGGATGCAAAGAAGGGAGAAAGAGAAGCAGGTAGGAAAAAAAAGGAAAGTAGGGAGAAATGAAGATAGGAAGAAAAGGGAGAAAAAAGGGAGACAGAAAACGGGGAGAGGAGGAAGGATGGGAGGGGGCACTATCCAATAACAACATACCCATGACAACCCAACGAGTTATCCCTATACTTAAACGGTACTTGTATTTCCCGCCTCTGCCCATTTAACGGTAGTCAGCACGGTAACGGGAGGCTGCAACGGTGACTATCAGGTAACGGTATTCATCACAGTAACGGGAGGCAGTTACTGTGTATCTAGTAACGGTATTCATCACAGTAACGGGAGGCTGAGAGTGATCCTATTTGGTAACGGTATTTATAGTAACAGAAGTCTACTACGGTGACTATCAGGTAACGGTATTCATCACAGTAACGGTAGTCATCATCGTAACGGAATGCTACTATTATGACTATTCCGTTACAATGCTTCTATTATTTTTATTGTCCTGTGTGTGTGTGTGTGTGTGTGTGTGTGTACTGAATGGAGGAAATGAGTGGAGGTGAGTGAGAATGACTGGTTAACGAAGAAGTCTGCAAAGAAAAAGCTGATGGCAGAGTAAGAAGAGGAATAACACGAGCAACACTGAAAAAAGTACCAGCAAGAGTAATAGTAGTAGCAGCAGTAGTAGGCTACTAGTAGTAGTAGTAGTGGTAGCAGTAGTAGTAATAGTAGTAGTGGTAGTAGTAGTAGTAGTAGTAGTGGTAGTAGTAGTAGTAGTAGTTGTTGTTGTTGTTGCAGTAGTTATAGTAATAGTTGTAGTTGTAGCAGCAGCATAGCCCTTAACAGAGCACCCAGTGGACTACAGGCTTAAGCTTCCCTTTTCCTGTCCACCAACCTTTTTGCGCAGGATAGGGAGTGAGTATAATGACGTTTACATAACCAGGCAGGTACGTCGCCTGGTTATATCGGTGCCAGCACGTGAAGGCGTCCCCCTGCTGCACCCAAATATACGGTAAGAAAGTCTATGGGAGCGGTCAGTTTGGAGAACCAGGAAAAGAAAGATGTTGCTACACTCTTTTTACTTTAACTTGGCCTAGAACTGATATCTCTTTAACGTGAATGTCTGAAATACAGCACGTAATTAGCATAACAGAGCTAGTCACGAAGAAGTGCTATGGAAAGGGCGTAGAGACGTAGTACTGTCTGATTCTGCCAGTGAGATACGTGAGGTAATCTTCCAATACCTGTATACTGTAAGTGGTGGGTAGCAGGATTCCAGTGAGTGTTACTGATGGGGTTGTGATCAGTACACAAGTGATGAAACAGCAGTGATTAATACTGAAATGATGACCCACCAGTAATCAGTACATTGATGAACACAGAAGGGAATATGTGATGAAATAACACTGATGAACAGACTTGATGAAACAGTAAAGTGAATCGGCGTGATGACACCGTTTCACAGGGTGGGCAGTGATGGGCACCCTATCAAAGGTTGAAGTGATGGACACCCTGTCAAAGGGTGAAGTGATGGACACCCCGTCAAAGGGTGAAGTGATGGACACCCCATCAAAGGGTGGACAGTGATGGACACCCCATCAAAGGGTGGAATGATGGACACCCCATCAAAGGGTGGACAGTGATGGACACCCCATCAAAGGGTGGACAGTGATGGACACCCCATCAAAGGGTGGACAGTGATGGACACCCCATCAAAGGGTGGACAGTGATGGACACCCCATCAAAGGGTGGACAGTGATGGACACCCCATCAAAGGGTGGACAGTAATGGACACCCCATCAAAGGGTGGAATGATGGATACCCCATCAAAGGGTAGAATGTTGGACATCCCCTTTTTTTTAGTTTTGCGCCGTGTTCTCCTTTTTTCCATTAGGGCAAAGGCGTTGTCCCTGGGCAAAGGACTTAGGTTTCTAGCATGTAGCATTGTTATGACCGGATGCCCTTCCTGATATCTACCAATGATCCTTGGGTGGACTCGAACCTCCGACCTTTCGGCCAGAGAGAAGCCCTCTAACCCACTGAGCCACGCCTATCCCTGGGTGAAATGAAGGAATATCCCATCAATTGGGTAAAGTGGGGTGAGGAACGCCGCTATGACTGGGGTGCCAGGTACTCACTGAGGGAGTGGGCGAGGGGGCTGGCAGCTGTGTGTTCACGCGTCAACCAAGGCCGTGTTCAACATCAGTGTACGGTACAACACATACACGTGTTGCCAGTCGCCCTCATCGTCACTGAGGGGCAAGGGGGGTCCTGGTGGCAAGGGGGGGAGGGGTAGGTGGGGATGGGTGGCGTGGCGATGGTTTTGGTCGTGGCAGTGGTGGGGTGGGGGTAATGTCCGGGCGTGGCGATGGGCATGGGGCGCTGGAGGTGGCTGCCCTTCTTTGGTGTCAGGGTAGTTTAGGCAGCGTGCATTTGGGCAAGGACATGGTGGGAAGGTTTGTGAGTAATGTCCAGGGGAATTTCGGGAGGGTGGTGGACAGGAGGGAGGTGTTGAGGTACCTGAAGGCCCTGCGACCCCACAGGTAAGCGGCCATCACAATCACCGTCACCACCACCGTCACCAGTAGCCCGGGAAGACATACCAGGCCCACATATCCCTGGCGGCCTGGCACTCCCTCAGCCTGGCGTGCAGGAACCAGGTGAGGAAGGGGAGTGGAAACCTTGAGGAGGGGGTTACCTGGAGTTACCTTGAGTCGCTGAGGGAGGAGAGTAATTAACACCCTGACGAAGGTAGGCTGGGAGAGCTGCGTGTCCTCCTGTAGTAGAAAACTCACCCGCCTCGCCGCTTCCTACCCCGACAAAGGACTCACTACCCCGAACACCATCACGCCCAACCCAACCGAAGGCGACAACAAAACCACCTGACCACGTGAACGCCGAGTGGTTTTATTTGAGTTATTTATTATTTTCGAGGTAAAGAATAATTCGAAATGTCAAGAGGTCTTTCCGTGTCTCGGCTGCCGTTAACTGAGGGGATACGGATGCTTCTGTGTGTGTGTGTGTGTGTGTGTGTGTGTGTGTGTGTGTGTGTGTGTGTGTGTGTGTGTGTGTGTGTGTGTGTGTGTGTGTGTGTGTGTGCGCGCGTCTTTTGCTTAGTTCACATCCATATATTGCCGTCATCATCTCAACCTCTTTCCACATCATCATCATCATCATTATCATCTCAACCTCTTTTCCCCATCACCATCATCATTAACATTTTAGTCATCACCATCATCACTTTAATCCTCCTCCTCCTCATCATCATCATCATCATCATCATCATCATCATCATCATCATCACCACCTTCACCTTTTTTTTTCACCAAAGGATAAAGTAAGGTGGGGTTCAGAAAATTAAGAGATAAACTCGAAAATCATCAAAAAATAATAATAATAATAAAATAAAAATGAAGAAGATGGATGCGAGATTATCAAGGTCGTTATATATGGGGTCTACGGGGGAGCAGCACATGTCCGAAAATCCTTAGCAAGTGACTGACGGACGGGGCCAGTCTCAGGGATGCTGCAAACACACACACACACACACACACACACACACACACACACACACACACACACACACGATCCTGATTAGCGACATCACGAGTAACCAGATTCGTCCTTCGAGAGAGAGAGAGAGAGAGAGAGAGAGAGAGAGAGAGAGAGAGAGAGAGAACTACAAAACGGGATGCAAGGTGACAAGATGTACAGTTCCAGTCATTTATTCTCTCACAATTCTAATGTTCCGAATTAATGATGAACAACTCCACACATAACATATTACTAACTAAATTAAGTGATATTCCCGCCCACCTAAACCTACCCAAATACACTCCATCACATCCATGTGTTTGTACACATCAATCCCACGTTTCAACACATACATTAATTTCCTATACACCTAAGTGGGATTTTTTAATACTATCAATCACATAAAACATTGCTATTATCATCATCATCATCGTCAACTTTATCATTCATCTAAACTTACCCATATTCACGCAATCACATCCCTAGATTAAAATACCCACATCCCTCTGCCACACACACACACACACACACACACACACACACACACAAAACCTCTCCCTACAACAACGTCCACAACTATCCATCCCGTAACACGTACACGCCATCTTACAACGACACACACACACACACACACACACACACACACACATTTCCACTTAAACTCCACACAAACCTCTCTTACACTCCACGCCACCCCTTCCACACCTCACACCCCTCCCACCCACTCCACCCACACCCCCGCCTTCCGCTGACCTCGGCCGGTTCCCAGCCTCAGGTCAAAGGTCATCTTCCTCCACTCTGGCCAACATGATTAAGCCAAGTAATTATTTCTTGGTCCCGCCCTCATTATTAGGGTGGGGATGAGAGGCACTTCTTGTTTGGGTGTGGGTGGGTGTAAGACAGGGTGTGGGAAGGTGTGTTTGTGACTGTAGGAGAGGGTGTGGGAAGGTGTGTTTGTGGCTGTAGGAGAGGATGTAGGAAGGTATGTGGGTGGGTGTGGGAGAGGGTGTAGGAAGGTGTGTGTGTGTGGGTGTAGGAGAAGGTGTGGGAAAGTGTGTTTGTGGGTGTAGGAGAGGGTGTGGGAAGGTGTGTTTGTGGGTGTAGGAGAGGCTGTGGGAAGGTGCGTTTGTAGCTGTAGGAGAGGGTGTGGGAGGTGTGTTTGTGGGTGTAGGAGAGGGTGTGGGAAGGTGTGTTTGTGGGTGTAGGAGAGAGTGTGGGAAGGTGTGTTTGTGGAATGAATGAATGAATGACAGGGAGAATGAATGAATGAATGACAGGGATAATGAATGAAAGAATGAATGAATGAACGAATGAATGGGTGTGTGAATGAATGAATAAGCAAGTAAATTAACGAATAAATGTGCGAATGAATGAATGAATGAATGCATGAATAAACGGACGACTACAAGAATGGAATGAATGATGAATGAATGGGCGAACAGATGACTGAATAAGTAAATGAATGAATGAATGAAATGTATGAATGAATGAACGAGTATATGAATGGAGGAGGAATGAATGGAGAGCAAACTAGGGACGACCGTTGAATAAATAATCGTCCTTAATTACAGGTACGTAAGGTAAGTGGGTACGTCGGAAGGTGGGGACGACAGGTAGGCAGGTAGGTAGGTTGGTAGGTAGATAGGTAAGTAGGTAAGTAGGTAGGTGAGGAGGGAGGGAGGTAGTTCGGTAACCAGAAAATTGGATAAGTAGCTACTGTAGATTGGTAACGCGTAATATGGTAGGTAAACGAGTAGGTAAAGGGTACGACGGTAGGTGCTTCACAGATAACAAGTAGGTAGGTAAATTGCAGTTAGGTAGACAAGTAGGAGAAAGGTAAGAGGTTGAGGTAAGTCAGAGTAGGTAGGAATATGTAGACAGACAGACAGGTAAGTAGGTAGGTAGGTAAGAGACGCAAGAGGGTAAACGTAGGTAGACAAGCGAATGGGTGACGTGCAGGTAAGCTGTAGGTACTTAAAAAACTAATTATGCAAAGTAATTAGCAAGCACAGGTGAGAAATTTAATCAGGAATGTTGGCAAAGGAGAACACCTGTGAACGAAAAATGGATTAAAAAAAAAAAAATACCGCTGCAAATTCCAAGTGAAATAATTTGACACAACGATACCTAATGCCAAATACTACACTTCTTTTACCCTAGTTTGGCATTGATTTTCGTTCTTTTGCAGCTTATTTCACGTGACTCTGTGGCAAAAAGGGACTATGCTACTGCTGTACAGACTTTCCTTAGCACTTCTTCGTGACTAGTATCATAATCTAGCCTCGATCTCTTCCTACAACTCAGCATTCAAGATTTTAGGCCAAGTCTGAGTAAAAAGGGGAGAGAGAGAGAGAGAGAGAGAGAGAGAGAGAGAGAAATGGAATGCATGCTCGTGATTATTTTCTAGTCAAAATCATCATGAAAATATATATATGATAAAATTTTAATATTCTTGCAACATCTCGACCTTTTTTTATTATTTCTGATATCAATGGAGCCCTCCTGCGAGATTTTTCTTTTAATAAATCTACCTTCACGTTGGTAGGTAGGTAAGTAGGTAGGTAGGTACGTAGGTAGGCAGATGGGTTGGTAGACAATAGATAGAGGAGTAGATAGACAGATAGACGGATAAGTGGGTGGGTGGGTAGGTAGGCAGGTAGGTAGATAGGTTGGTAGATCGATACAGTAGATAGACAGACAGATAGATAGATGGATAGATAGATAGGTGGGTAGGTGAGTTGCGTGGGAAGGAGGTGGGTAGATAGCCAGGTAGGATGAAAGTTTCGTATGTAATATTACGACAAATACTTAGGTCAATGTGTAGGTAGGTAGGTAGGTAGGTAGGTACGGTGGCACGGAAGTAGGTATTATAAAACAAAAAAGCATGAAGGCCGTGAGAGAGAGAGAGAGAGAGAGAGAGAGAGAGAGAGAGAGAGAGCGGGAGAGAGAGAGAGAGCGGGAGAGAGAGAGCGGGGGTACGATAGTGGAGGATTGGAAAAAAAAAAAAGGGAGAGGAAGGGGAGGGAGGGAGAGAGGAAGTGAGTGAAGAGGAAAAAGAAAAGGGAGGGAAGGAGGGAGACAAGAAGAAACGGGGGAGGGGGAGGGGAGGAATATCCATGACCTCTGAACTCTCACCTCTGACCTCCCCCTCCCCCTCCCCTCCCCTCCTCCAGCTGAGACTCCCGAATCTTAGACAAAAACTGGAGCTAACAGGGGGAGGGGAGGGGAGGGAGAAGGAAGAGGGGGAAGGGGAAGGGAGAGGGAGGGGAAGGAGCCAAGGAAGTGAATAAAGTAAATGGGTAGATGAAAAAATAGATGGGTAGATAGATAGATAAAAACTTGACATTTATTTGTACAGCTGGGTAAGGAAGGTAGCAGGTAGGCAGGTAGGTAGGCACAGTGCAAGGCAGGTATGTAAGTAGGTAAGTAGGTATATCAAAAGGTAGGTATGGTAGGTAGGCAGTAGGTATGTAAGTATATAGGTAGGCGGATGGGTAGGGATGATGTGGATAAAATGATAAGTACTTTGTTAGGTGCGTGAGAAGGTAGGTATGTAGGTAAGTAGGTAGGTAGGTAGGTATGTAGGTAGGTAGGCAGGCATACATATCTATCGGTATTAATAAGCACATACATACATACACAGACAGACAGACAGATAGATCAGACAGGAGAGAGAGAGAGAGAGAGAGAAGGGAGGACGAGGGAGATAAAGAAGGGAAAAAATGAGGAGGAAACGAAGGAGAGAGAAAAGGAAAGGTAGATTGTAATTTAGCTGTCACCTGAGATCTCCTCTCTTCCTCCCTCTCTTTTTTTCTCCCTCCTTTCCCCCCCCCCTCTCTCTCTTTCTCTCTCTCTCTCTCTAACAAGCCACAAGACCATGAAAGAGGTAGTGCTACTCATGGGCGAGCGAGGAAGGCTGAAGAAAAAATGTGTGAAGGAGTACCTGGGGGAGGACTGCGTGGAGTGGTGTGAGAAAGTGGTGATGCCTGGCAATAGGGGAGATGATCAGGAAAGAAATTAAAGGAATATAGGAAAAGAAATGCATGAGGGAGTGTGGAAGATGAGTGGCGGAGTGGTGGCAGTGTGGAGATGAATGGTGGAAGTGTGGAGATGAGTGAGGAAGGACTGGTGGCAGTGTGGAAATGAGTGGTGAAGGAGTGGTGGCAGTGTGGAAATGAGTGGTGAAGGAGTGGTGGCAGCGTGATGAGTGGTGAAGAGGTGGTGGCAGTGTGGAGATGAGTGGGGGAGGAGTGGTGACAGTGTGGAGATGAGTGGTGGAGTGGTGGCAGTGTGGAGATGAGTGGTGATGGAGTGGTGACTGTTGAGATGAGGTGATGGTGTGGTGGCAGTGTGGAGATGAGTGGCGAAGGAGTGTGGAGATGAGTGGTGAGACGAGGCAAACAGCGTATGGACAACGTTACACCTTTTCCTCAGCGATTTTGCTAACTGAGCATCAATATCCTCTTCAAGGACAATGATTATCAAGTCGATATTAAAAGCGGTATTAATAGTAGATAAAGGAAACGTCTGATGTTGTGGAACAGAATAATTCGCAATGAAGAATGAGTTGCGAAGCTTTCCATACCACGACATGGCCAACAGACGGAAGCTAAGAAAGAAAGAAAGGAGGCTAAGAAAGAAAGAAAGGAGGCTGAAAAGGAAAAAGAGAAAGCTAAAAATGAAAGACAGGAAGCTAAAAAAGGAGGAAAGAAAGCTCTAAAATTAAGACAGCAAAAAAGGTGAAAGGAAGCTAAAAATGAAGGAAAGGAAACACTAAAAGAAAGGAAACTAAAAGAAAGTTAAAAAAAAAAAGAAAGGATGGAAGCTGTAAAGAAAAGAAGCTAAAAAGAAAGGAAGCTAAGGAGAGAGAGAAAGTAACCTAGAAAGGGGAGAAAAAAGAAAGAGAGAGAAAACAGGGAGAAGGAAGACAACGATACATCACCACTGTCTTCACCTCTCTCTCTCTCCCTCTCTCTCTCAAGTAAGAGAGAGAGAGAGAGAGAGAGGTGGGGGTAACGGGAACAAGCAATCCTCCTCCTCCCTCTCCCTCCTCCTCTCTCGATCACCCCTCCCTTCTTCTCCCCCTCCCCACATCTCCTCTCCTCTCCTCCGTGTTCCCTTCCCATCTCCTCCTCCTCCCCCTCATCACTACAAAATTGCAAAACGTCTGACCGTGTGTATGTCAACAAAACATACACACACACACACACACACACACACACACACACACACACACACACACAAACAATTCAAATAAATACATACATGCAGAAACCCACACCCACCCACCCACACACACACACACACCCACCCACCCACACACACATATCAACCCAAACACACAAGACAAACACATTTAAAAACCATAACTTGAAACCACACACAGCCACACCCTCCTACACTGTTACACCGCAATACCTACACGCCAACCACACACACACACACACACACACACACACACATATTTGGAGCCATCATTTAAGATAATATTTATTCCTAGCAGTTTAAAAACATTCCCTAACTTGTTTATTTCCACTCAAAATAATATCAATTTTTTTCATTATTATTATTATTATTATTATTATTTATTATCATTTTCCTCATTATTATTAGTTTTTATTATTACTATCATTATTATTATTATTATTATTATACATTATGATAAATTCTTTCCCTTATCTACTGTATATCTATTCATCTTTCTATCTTTGTCACACATCGTTAACCCCAACCCGTGTACGAGGATGAGAGAGAGAGAGAGAGAGAGAGAGAACGTCATTCTGAGAGACACCAATTTCCTATTTCTATCTTTCCCTTCTATCTTTCCACATGCAAAAATGTTCTTCTCTTTCCCCCTCTTTATATTTAACTTAATCTGTCTGTTATGCTTGATTCCTGTGTGTGTGTGTGTGTGTGTGTGTGTGTGTGTGTGTGTGTGTGTGTGTGTGTGTGTGTGTGTGTGTGTGTGTGTGTGTGTGTGTGTGAGAGAGAGAGAGAGAGAGAGAGAGAGAGTCCACGTGACCTATATGACGGGTGAACTCCGGGATTGTCAGGCAGGCACAGAGGGACACGCCGCCCTGCATACTATACTGTACTGTGCATCACCTCACTCCATTGTACAGCTCTTTGCTTTGAAACTGCATGTACAGGACGATTTAAGACGATTCTGTACACCTTTTGCTTCGATATTCTAAGTACAGGACGATTTAAGACGATTTTGTACACCTTTTGCTTTGATATTGTACGTACAGGACGATTTTTAAAGCTTAGGAAAGACCTGCTCGTACGTGCGGAAATAAATTGGCTTTTTTTTTTTTTTTCGTCAGACAAATGAGGTTGTATGATGGTGGGAAGATTAAGGTGGTGAAAGTAAAAGAATAAATTAAATAAATGAACAGATTAATATAATAATAATAATAATAATAATAATAATAATAATATTAATAATAATAACTTTCATATACTACTACCAAATAAGATAATAATATTAATAATAATAACTTTCATATACTACTACCAAATAATATCAACACCGGTAATAATAATGCCATAACACTGGAGGCTAAATATATAAATAATGATAATAATAATAATAATAATAATAATAATAATAATAATAATATGACATCACACTGGAGGCATAATACTTGCTTCTTACTGGATCTTTCAGAATTACTATCCTCACCTGCAAATCAATTTAGGTAAGATTATTTTGTTTAGCGATATACACTACGTCAAAGGGTTAGAAGTTTTCATTTTCGATATTTAATACGGCTTCGTGGCGAGGAGGAGGACTGCGGACCGGGAATTCAATAGGGAAAAGTTTAAGGATTTTAGTATGGGTAAAGTTTGTTATTCTTCCCTAATTTTTCACCTTTGTAATTTTCAGGTAGTTTAGTTATTTTTGTATATAAGCTCCTTACTATGGGACAATTGCAGTAATCCTCCCTCTTCATAAGTACTTAAAGGAAGGAAGGAGAGAAAGGAGTGGAGAATGAACGAAGGAAGGGAATGGAGAGCGACTGATGAAAGGAATGAAGGGAGTGGAGAGCAAATGAAGGAAGGAAAGAAGGGAGTGGACAGCCAATGAAGGAAGGAAAGAAGGGAGAGCAAATGAAGGAAGGAAAGAAGGGCGTGGAGAGCAAATGAAGGAAGGAATGAAGGGAGTGGAGAGCAAATGAAGGAAGGAATGAAGGGAGTGGAGAGCAAATGAAGGAAGGAAAGAAGGGCGTGGAGAGCAAATGAAGGGAGTGGAGAGCAAATGAAGGAAGGAAAGAAGGGCGTGGAGAGCAAATGAAGGGAGTGGAGAGCAAATGAAGGAAGGAAAGAAGGGCGTGGAGAGCAAATGAAGGGAGTGGAGAGCAAATGAAGGAAGGAAAGAAGGGCGTGGAGAACAAAGGTACAGCAGACGCGATGAAAGAGGGGGAGGGAGGAGGTAGAGGGTGGGGTGTGGGGTAACAGTGATCGAGGGGGGTGTGGGTGGGGGGTTCGGTGATGGAGGGGGTATGGAGGTGGGGGGTGGGGGGGGTTGAAACACGCGATCTGGTCCTGGATAAGCCACCCTGTTTATTTTGGTGATTTATCCACTTGGTCTGGTCTGGTTTATCGCTGGCCTTCCCCCCCTCCCCATCTCTCTCTCTCTCTCTCTCTCTCTCTCTAACAAAAATTTCATCACCATCATCATCATCATCATCACGATTCCGACGACGACAACGATGATGATGATGATGATGATGATGATGATGATGATGATGATGATGATGATGATGACGATGATGATGGACAACCCCCGGATTCTGAAGAGGTTAAAGCAGGTTATATCTTAAACCTCATCTTAAGAAATATCTCCTACGCCGAATACAATCTTTAAGGAAATCCAAGACTGTTATTTACATTAAAAAGTAGTAGTAGTGAAGAAATTTAATGGTCACTGTTTTGAGGTCTTCAGTCAGGGCGATCTGCTCAGAAGAAAAATCGTCTGTCCTCAGCTAGATCTCTTCCATTCCTTCCATCCTCCTCCTACTCCTCCTCTTTTCTTTAACCAGAACTCTTCCATTCCTTCCATCCGTCGTCTCTCCTTCTCCTGCTCCTCCTCCTCCTCCTCCCCAGGCCCTGGTAAAATATCACTGAGAATTCTCAAAGAAGCAAAAAATGAGTTACTGCTGCCACTCTCTGTCTTATTCAATAAATCGTTAAATACTGGGAAAGTCCCATGCGAATGGAAACTAGTAAATGTAACACTAATTTTCAAAGGAGGAAATGTCGCTCCCAGGAAATTACAGACCAATCAGCTTAACATCAGTTGTATGCAAATTAATGGAAACAATCATGAGATAAAATAGTTAATTATCTAGCAGAAAACAGCATAATTAAAGACTCGCAGCATGGATTCAGACATCGTCGTTCATGCTTAACTAACTAACTGAACTTCTTCCATGATGTTTACAAATCATATGATGACTCAAGAGCAACAGACATAATTTATTATACCTCGACTTTCAGAAAGCCTTTGACATTGTCCCTCACAAGCGTCTCGTAAGCAAAACAGAAGCCCATGAAATAAAAGGAAATACGCAGAAATGGTTACAGGACTGGCTTTCAGACCGAAAACACTGAGCTGTGATCAACGGAAAGGAATCCAAATGGCGTAATGTGTCAGTGGCATTCCCTAAGGCTCAGTGCTTGGACCGATACTTTTTATTACCTACATAAATAACACAAATGAGAGTCTAAATTGTAAATATCCAAATTTGTAACCGATACTAAAATAACAAACAAAGTAACATCAACGTTACAGTGGCAGCAGTTACAAAATGACTTTAATAGTTTTGGAGGCTGGGCAGAAAAATGGCAAATGAAGTTCAACATAGAAAAATGCAAAGTACTTCATATTGGAAATAACAACGACCATGCGAATTACAAAATGAATAATATCCAGTTATCATGTACGGACAATGAAAGGGATCTTATCTTAGCGTGATAATAACAGTAAGCAGTGCACCGAAACAGTTTAAACAGCAAACAAGTTGATGGGTTTTACTGGGAGAAGTTTCGAGTTTAAATCGGAAAAAGTCATTCTTGCCTTGTACAACTCGCTAGTGCGCCCCCATCTCGAGTACTGTGTGCAGCTCTGGTCTCTGTACTACAAAAAGGACACGGAAAAATTAGAGAAAATACAGCGAAGAATCACAAAAATGATACCATGACTGAGAAACAAACCATATGAGGAACGTCTTGAAGAACTTGTATTATTTAGCCTAACGAAATGCAGGTTAAGAGGTGACCTTATTGAAGTTTTCAGAATCATGAAGGGATATGACAAGTTAGACATGATTAATATTTTGAGATAGACCAGTCGAGTCAAACCACGAGTAATGGCTGCAAAATTATGGGAAAGAGTTTCAAATCCAACGATGTAAAATAATACTTCTTCAACAGGGTCGTAAATATCTGTACCAAGCAGCCTCGAAAGGACAATTAGGCTACGTTTGTTGCTGTTTGCTTTCCTTTGTATTCCTCCTCCTCCTCCTCTTCTTCCTCCTCCTCCTCTTCCTCCCACCACCCGTCGCTCCCCCTCTCCTTCCATCGAGGTTCTTTATCTGTCATGTGCTTCCCTTTCCCTCCCTCCCTTTTCCTCTCCCAACCCTTTCCACCTGTCTGCTCTTCCTTTCTCTCCCTCCCCTCCTTTCCCTTCCTCTCCCCCCCCCCACCCCTCCCATCAGGCTCTTAATGCCGTTTGTCAGGTGTTTTCCTCTCTCTCTCTCTCTCTCTCTCTCTCTCTCTCTCTCTCATTTCCTTTCCATCTGTTGTCTCATCCTTCCCTCCCCTTCTCGTCTCTCCTTTCCTTTCCAATTCTTTCCTTTCCTTTCTTTCCCTTCCTTTCCTTTCCTTTCCCTTACTCGTCCTTCCCTTCCCTTCCCTTACCCTACATTTATTTGCCTTCCCTTCATTTCACTTCTTTTCTTCTTTCCCTTCTCTCCCTTTATCCTTCCCTTCTTCCTTTCCTTTCCGTTCTTTTCTTTCCAACACCTTGCCCTTCCTTCCTTCCTTTCCTTTCCTTTCCTCTCCTCTCCTCTCCCCTCCTTTCCCTTCGCCTACCCGCCAATTTCCCATCACACCTCCCTCTTCCCCTTCCCCCTTCCCCCCTCCCATCCCATTCTACCCCTCCCTTCATCCACTTCATTGCCACTACTCTCCCCACTAGCCTCCCTCCCCTCCCCTTCCCCTTCTCTTCTCAGCCTTCCCCTCCCACGTCACTCTCCCATCTATTCCTCCTCTCCCTTTTTTTCATCTCCCCACCTATTGCCCTCCCCTGCCTCCCCCATTCTTATCCCCAATCTCTCCCCACCCTCTTCCCTTTCCCTACCCCTCCCCTTCCCTCTCTCCCCCATCTCTTCTCTCTTTCCCCCACCCCTTCTCCTCTCTCTCTCTCCCCTTCTTCTCTCTCCCCCTCCCTTTCCCCCCTCCCCCCACCTCGCTCGTGACATCTACAGGAATTCCAACCAAAATATGATTTCCCGCACAGTGACGTCACATCCGCCGCCCGGGGGAGGGGAGGGGAGGGAAGATAAAACTAGAGGATGGGAGGGGAGGGAGGACGGGAAGAGAAGAGAAAAGGGAGAAAGCGGGGTGAATGAAAGGGGAGGGAGGAAGGGAGGAAAGTTAGAGACTGGAAGGGAGAAAGACTGAGTGAAGGTGCGGGGAGGGGAGGGAGGGACTGAACAGAGGAGTGGAGGAAAAGATAGAGACGGAGGGGAGATAAAGAGAGACGAAGAGGGGGAGGGGGAAACAGACTGAAGGGAGAAAAAAGAATGTGAGGGAGGCAGGGAGGGAACAGACCGAAGGGAGGAAAGACAGGAGAGAATGTGAGGGAGGGAGGGGAGGGGAGGGAGGAAAGAGCATACTCGTGGCGTGGGGACCTCAGGCAAAAGGGAGGAGAAGGGAAGGCTGGGGAGGGAAGGGAGAGACAGAAAAGGGAAGGAAGAGAAAGCGAAAAAGAAAAAAAAAACGAGGGAAAAAAAAGCAGGATGGAAGGAGGAGAGGGAGAGGGAGAATGAGAGGAAAAGGGAGAATACTTGCAAAACAATACTAATACAAATATCTTTTCAATGGGTTGATAATAAGATAGAAAAGAAGGTGGAGGAGAGGAAGGGAAGGAAGAGAAGAGAAGAGAGGGAAGAAGGACAGAGAGGAGGGAGGGAAGGGACGGGAAGGGAAGGGAAGGGAAGGGAAGGGAGAGAAGAGAGGTGAGAAGGTCAGAGAGGAGGGAGGGAAGACAAGGGAAGGGAAGGGAGAGAAGAGAGGTGAGAAGGTCAGAGAGGAGGGAGGGAAGAGAAGGGAAGGGACGGGAAGGGAAGGGAAGAGAAGAGAGAGAAGGACAGAGAGAAGGATGGGAAGGGAGAGGAGAGAAAAGAGGGGAGAAGGACAGAAAGAAGGATGGGAAGGGAGAGGAGAGAAGAGAGAGGAGAAGGACAGAGAGGAGCAAGGGAAGGGAGAGGAGAGAAGAGAGGTGAGAAGGACTAAAAGGAGGAAAGGAAGGGAGAGAAGAGAAGAGAGAGGAGAAGGACAGAGAGAAGGATGGGAAGAGAAAGGAAAGAAGAGAGGGGGGGAAGGACAGAGAGAAGGAAGGGAAGGGAGAGGAGAGAAGAGAGGTGAGGACAGAGAGGAGGGAGGGAAGGGAGAGAAGAGAGGTGAGAAGGACAGAGAGGAGGGAGGGGAGAAGGACAGGGAGAGAAAAGAGGGGAGAAGGACAGAGAGATGGAAGGGAAGGGAGAGGAGAGAAGAGACGTGAGGACAGAGAGGAGGGAGAGAAGGGAAGTGAGAAGGACAGAGAGGAGGGAGGGGAAAATGTGGAAAAGAGGAGGAAAGGGAGGGAGGAGAAAAGTCGGAGGAAGGAGAGGAAAAGGGATGGGAAAGGAAGGGAAAGGAGAGAAGGGGAATGAAGGGAAGGGGAGGCAGGCAAGAGGGAGAAGAGACGAGAAGGAAAAGAAAACGAAATAAGGAAAAAAATAAAGAGACAAAACAAAGAAAAAAGGGAGGAATGAGAAAAAAAAAAACACGATAGGAAAAGACAGAAAAAGAAAGAAAATTTAAAGGAAAAAATAAAAACCACAATTCTCTCTCTCTCTCTCTCTCTCTTTCTCTCTCTTTCTGGTTTTATCCACATTTATAAGAACCTGCGGTAAGAAAATAACGGAGAGAGAGAGAGAGAGAGAGAGAGAGAGAGAGAGAGAGAAACGGGAGGAGAACAGAACGAAGGAAAGCCGGGGAAGTGGGGAGGGGAGGGGAGGGGGAGGGGGGTTGTGGTAGATTATTTGCGGTCCAGGTCTGATTGCGGTCCTGAGGGGGCCAGCTGGGAGGTCCCGGGGCTCAAGGCGGTGTGTGATGGTAGTTGTGGTAGGGGGCTGTGGTAGTTGTGGTAGGGGGCTGTGGTAGTTGTGGTGGTAAAAGCTTGTGTGGTTGTGGTGGTCGGGGGTTGTGTGGTTGTGGTGGTAGGGGGTTGTGTGGTTGTGGTGGTATGGGGTTGTGTGGTTGTGGTGGTAAGGGGTTGTGTGGTTGTGGTGGTAGGGAGTTGAGTGGTAGTGGTGGTTGGGAGCTGTGTGGTTGTGGTGGTTGGGAGTTGTGTGGTTGTGGTGGTAGAAGGTTGCGTGGTAGTGGTGGTAGAGGGTTGTGTGGTTGTGGTGGTAGGGAGTTGTGCGGTTGTGGTGGTAGGGAGTTGTGCGGTTGTGGTGGTAGGGAGTTGTGCGGTTGTGGTGGTAGATGATTGTGCGGTTGTGGTGGTAGGGGGTTGTGCGGTTGTGGTGGGAGTTGAGTGGTAGTGATGGTGGTGGTGGTAGGGGGTTGTGTGGTTGTGGTGGTAGGGGGTTGTGCGGTTGTGGTGGTAGGGATTTGAGTGGTAGTGATGGTGGTGGTGGTAGGGGGTTGTGTGGTTGTGGTGGTAGGGAGTTGTGTGGTTGTGGTGGTAGGGAGTTGTGTGGTTGTGGTGGTAGGGAGTTGTGTGGTTGTGGTGGTAGGGAGTTGAGTGGTAGTGATGGTGGTGGTGGTAGGGGGTTGTGTGGTAGTTGTTGTTGCTGTGGTGGTGGTGGTAGGTAGCTGTGGTGGTAGTTGTGGTGGTGGTTGTGGTGGTGTGATGATGGTGGAGGCAGGTGTGGTGGCAGGGGAATGAGAACGATGGTGGTGATAGTTATGGTATTCGTGGTTGTGTGGAGGATGGGGTAGGTGTGGTTGTGGTAGTAAATGTGGTTGTAGTAGCAGGTGTGGTAGTGGTAATAGATGTGGTGGTAGTAGCAGGTGTGGTAGTGGAGGTGGATGTGATAATGTTGGTAAGTATGGTTGTGGTTGCGAGTGACGGTGGTGGTTGCAGTGGTGATGGTAGTAGTTGTAGTGGTAGTAGTGGTGATGGTGGTAGTAGTTGTAGTTGTGGTAGTTGGAGTGGTGGTAGTATTTTCTTTGCGTATGTACAGAAGGTGTCTTTAGATGTCCACATATCAACTTGACACACATCTAGAATGCTGCACACACACACACACACACACACACACACACACACACACACACACACACACACACACATACACACACGAGAGAGAGAGAGAGAGAGAGAGAGAGAGAGAGAGAGCACAGACGCAACTATAGTCCCTTCACCATGACATGGCCCAGATTTTCGTCCTGTTGCAGTTAATTTCACGTAGGCCTAACAGATTTTTGCCCTGTTGCAGTTAATTTCACGAAGCAAATTTTCGTCCTGTTGCAGTTAATTTCACGTAGCAAATTTTCGTCCTGTTGCAGCTAATTTCACGTGACAGATTTTCGCCCTGTTGCAGTTAATTTCACGTAGCAAATTTTCGTCCTGTTGCAGTTAATTTCACGTAGCATATTTTCGTCGTGTTGCAGTTAATTTCACGTGACAGGTTTTCGCCCTGTTGCAGTTAATTTCACGTAGCAGATTTTAGTCCTATTGTTGAAGGTAATTTCACGTAGCTCAGTGGCAGAAAAATTACATGCTAGTGCTCTACATCTCTCCATAGCACTTCTTCGTGACTAGCATCATTATTCTAGTATTAGTTACGTTGCTACGTCTAAGGATTCAACATGGAGAGATGGCAGGTTTAGAGAGAGAGAGAGAGAGAGAAAGAGAGAGAATTAACTATCAACACTCACTCTTAATTTCGTCACGGTTTGGTTTCGATACAAGAATTCAAGTTACATGCACATCGTGAGGCAGATACGTTAACACTGAGCCACCGTAAGCCCATTTTCAACTTAACTTGCAACATAATCTGACACAAACTAAGTCCAAATCAAATATGAGTAGTTTGGGGCCTAATTTACCTTCATTTATCGTTCATTACGTTACCTTTCCTCACTACCTCTAAGCTCCCACTCTCTCTCTCTCTCTCTCTCTCTCTCTCTCTGTAACACAATATTACTACAATTGACCTAAAGACGTTTTTATCTTCCATTTTATTTTATAGATTTACAAAGTGTGTACATTAATATGGTTTCACGACTTATCAGATGGTAGTGATGAGTATTGTGATGATGGTGGTGATAGAGGGTGGTGGTAGTAGTGGTAGGGATGGTGGTATTGGTAAGGATGGTGGTAAGGATGGTGGTAGTGGTGGTGGTAGTGGATATTGTGGTAGAGGTGATGGTAGAAGTTGGGATGGTGATACTGGTGGTGGCAGTAGTCAGGATGGTGCTTGTGGTGGTGGTGGTAGGGACGGTGGTAGCTGTAGTAATGGTCGGGATGGTGGTGGTGGTGGTAGTGGTCGGGATGGTGATAGTGGTGGTAGGGGTAGCTGTGGCAGTGGTCGAGGTGGTGATAGACGTGGTGGTGGTAGCTGTGGTAATGGTCGGGATGGTGATAGTGGTGGTAGCTATAGTAGTGGTCGGGATGGTGAAAGTGGTGGTGGTGGTAGCTGTAGTAGTGGTCGGGATGGTGATAGTGGTGGTGGTGGTAGCTGTGGTAGTGGTCGAGGTAGTGATAGTGGTGGTGGTGGTTGCGTTCTGGGCCAGCAAGCGTCCGTCATCATAACAGTAGAAGCCTCTAGCCAAACCACCCCAGGCTACATACACACACACACACACACACACACACACACACACACACATACCGTACATTTATACTTTTTGACATCCCTGCTTCCCTCCTTCTATCTCTGCAATTCTGTTCTTACACCTCTATAATCAAATATCGTCTTTCTGTTAAACAAGAAGGTCAGACCACCCAGAATGGACCTTGGAGTCTGTGTGGTCTGTGTATCTACAGTATGTAACTCTCACACCTCACCCACCACCACCACCACCACAATCACCTCACCCACCACCACCACAATCACCTCACCCACCACCACCACCACCTACATAAGCAACACACCTGCCTCAGTCGCACCTGCACTTACCAATTAATGACACTGTATCACATGCACAATCATCACAGTCGTCACGTATCACAGTCATCTTGTAAAGGTTTATTTATCACAGTTACCAGGCACAGGTCTGCGAATCACCATCACCATGCATATCACCACTACCTCTCACCGTCGTCATGCACAATATTGCTTCCACACCTGCATAATTATCACACCTCCCTCGATTACACCTTACCTACCTTTTCCTCCCACCTCTCTCTCTCTTCCACACCTGCATAATTATCACACCTCCCTCGATCACACCTTACCTACCTTTTCCTCCCACCTACATTCTCTCCCTCTCTCCCTCTCTCTCTCTCTCTCTCCCACACCTGCATAATTATCACATCTTCCTCGATCACACCTTACCTACCTTTCCCTCCCACCTACACTCTCTCTCTCTCTCTCTCTCCATATCCTGCCCGTAGGACCCCCAGGGCACATTGGGTCCTGCAGGAAGTCTACCAGGACCCCTCACTTCCTCCCCCTTGACCCTTGGGGGGAAGAAAGGAAGGGGGGAGAGGAGAAATATGGGTGGGAGGGGGAGGAAGAAGAAAGGAAGGGGGGAAGAGGAGGAATATGGAAGGGAGGAGGAGGAGGAGGAAACCACTGGAGGGAAGAAGGGGAAGGAGGAGGAGAGAGATATATGGGAGGAAAGTAGGTGGAAAGAGAACAGACAGGGGGGAAAACTGACGAGAGGAAGAGAGGAAGGATGGGAAGAGGAGGAATACATGAGGGGGAGAGGAAGAGAGGAAGGATGGGAAGAGGAGGAATACATGAGGGGGAGAGGAAGAGAGGAAGGATGGGAAGAGGAGGAATACATGAGGGGGAGAGGAAGAGAGGAAGGATGGAAAGAGGAGGAATACATGAGGGGGAGAGGAAGAGAGGAAGGATGGGAAGAGGAGGAATACATGAGGGGGAGAGGAAGAGAGGAAGGATGGGAAGAGGAGGAATATGGGAGGGAGAAAGGAAGAGAGAGGTACACAGGAAAGGAAAATTGAGGAAGACAGGGATACATATGGGTGAAGAGGATAGAGAATAGACAGAGGGAGGAGGGATGGAGGAAGGAAAGGGGAAGACAACAGAATATGGAGGGAGGGAGGGAGGAAGAGAAGACAAAGTACGATGGGAGGAAGACAGGGAGGAAGGGGAGGATAAAGTGTGGAGAGAAGGGGTGAGGGAGGAAAACGAGAATGGATACAGTATGGAGGAAGAGACGGAGGAAAATGAGAGGGAGGGAGAGAAAAAGAATGGAGTGGGAGGAAAAGAAGAGAGGAAAGAGTATGGAGGGAGGGAGGAAGGGAGAGAGTATGGAGGGAGGGAGGAAAGGAGAGAGTATGGAGGGAGGGCGGAAAGGAGAGAGTATGGAGGGAGGGTGGCAGCGAGGAAGGGAGAGAGTATAGAGGGAGGGAGGAAAGGAGAGAGTATGAAGGGAGGGAGGAAAAGAAGAAAAGAAATATTTTGGAGGGAGGGAGGAACGATGACGTAACAATGAAGAGATGGAGGAAGGATGGAGGGAGAGTGGATATGGGAAGGAAATTGAGGAAGACTTGGATAAATGGAGGGAAATGAGAGAGAGAGAGAGAGAGAGAGAGGGAGAGAGTAAAGGTGAAGGAAAAAGGGAGGGAATGAAAATGGAGAAAGGGAGGGAGTGAAGGAGAGACAGACAGAAGGAGGGAGTAAAGAACAAAGTGAAGATAAGGGAGAAAAGGGAGGGAGGGAGGGAAGCAGGAAGGGAGAGAGATAGGGAGTGAAGATAAAGGTGAAAGAGAGGGAGTGAAGGAAGGAGGAATGGAGTAAATGAGAAAAAGATGGATTGAAATAGAGGGGGGGGGGGAAAGGAGGGAGGAAAAAGAAGGAAGACAGGAAGAAAGGGAGAAGTGGAGGGAAGGAAGGAAGGATGGAAGGAAGGAAGGAGGGAGGGGAGAGGGAGGGGAGGGAAAAATAGCCTAAGGGAGGGAAACTGATGAAAACGGAAATAGATGAAGGTCGAGAGAGAGAGAGAGAGAGAGAGAGAGAGAGAGAGAGAGAGAGAACCGAACAGCAGAGATGCAAGAAAATACGAAAGGAGAAAAAAAAATGAAGCCTAAAGACGGATACTCAAAGCTGGAACACACACACACACACACACACACACACACACACACACACACACACACACACACACACACACACAACACTTGGGTGATGTGACGGGCGACAGGTGTCCATACAGGTAGGCTGGTGTAGGGGTCCTGAGCAAGCATTCTCGTCGGCTCCCTAACACCTTTTCCTAGGCGATTTATTTTCCTTATCACACCCTACTGTCCTATTCTGTTCTATATAAAAATCCTTCAAACATCGCCATACTCTACAAAAATAGCGCACAAAAGGATATTAACCAACAATATCCAAAAAATAAATCGCTAAGGAACAGGTGTTAGGGAGCTTCCTTACCCGACGAGATATGGACCCTGGTGTCGTGACTGGCTTAGATGGCTTTGAGGGGGGAGGGGTTGGAGGTAAGGGGGCTTTGGTGGGACTTGGAGGGGAGGGGAGGGGAGGGAAAAGGAAAGTATGGGGAGGGATAAGTATAAATAAAAGAGAAGGAAATGGAAGAAAAGAAGAAAATGAGGCGGCAGAGGGAAGAGAAAGAGAAGTAGAGGGTATGGGTGAAGAGAAAAGAGAAAGAAGGCGAAACGGTGGAGAGAGAGAGAGAGAGAGAGAGAGAGAGAGAGAATGAGTAGATGAGAAAAAATAAGATAATTTTAAAGGGAGAGACGAGAGGTCATTAAATAAGAGGAAAGAAAAGAAGAGAGAGGCGAAGGGGGGCGGGGAGGAAGAGGGGGAAGAGAGGGAAGGAGAGGGGAGAGGAGGGGAAGGGAAGGAGAGGGGATGGGGAGGTGAGGGTGAGGTCATGATATTGTAGAGAAAAAGGAGGAGGGGAGTCTGGGAAGGAGGAGAGGGAAGGTAAAGGAAGGGAGGGGAGGGGAATAGAAGAGAACAAGGGAAGGGGGAAAAGAAGAGCAGAAGGGAAGGGTGGGGAAGGGAAGGGAAAGGAAGGGAAGGGAACGGAAGGGAACGGAAGGGAAGGGAACGGAACGGAAGGGAAGGGAGGGGAAAAGAAGATCAGAAGAGAAAAGAAAAGGGAAGGGAAGAGAAGGGAGAGGGAAAGAAGAGCAGAAGAGAGGAGAAGGGAAAGGAAAATAGTGAGAAGGGACAGGTGGAAAGGCAAGAGCAAGAAAGAGAATGAGAAAATAAAAATTGAGGGAGATAGATATGGAAGGGGAGAGAAGGAAGTGAGGTCATGAGAGAGTAAGGGCGGGGAGAAAAAAGTGAAACAAGGGAGGGGAAGGGAGGAGGAGAGAAGAGGAGAGGAGAGGAGAGGAGGGAAGAAGAGGAGGGGAGGGGAGGAGAAGAGGAGGTAAAATATTCATACATATGCATCACTCACTCAACGAACCCAACATTGAGGTCTAGTGCTTACCAATATACAAGTCACAACTCTGAGAACTGTATATGCGTTGGTACAGGAAGCTCCCTAACACCTTCTCCTATGCGATTTATTTTGGTCATTACACCTAACTGTCCTCTTCAACCATCACCACACACTGCATAGATAAATATAAGAGGATATTAACCGACCATATCCAAATAATAAATCGCTAAGGAACAGGTATTAGGGAGCCTCCTTGCCCAATGGAAATATAAGCCTAAGTGTACCGTATAACGCCAGTATATTCACAATTAATGAATGAATTAAATGGAACTCAGAACTTACACACTTCATTCAGTCATTCGTACACTGGATGAAAGAGACTCCCAGGCATTTAAAGAGTCTCCCAGGCATTTAAAAACTTCCAGGCATTTAAAGAGACTCCCAGGCATTTAATGAGACTCCCAGGCATTTAAAAACTCCCAGGCATTTAAAGAGACTCCCAGGCATTTTAAAAGACTCCCAGGCATTTAAATTTAAAAGGACTTTAAATGCCACTCTCTCAGCGCAATAATGAGGGGTAAATAGCAATAATTTCCAGCAATAATTCAGCGATAATTTCCGACGGTAATCGATATGTGAGCGCATTTTCTTACCTTCCCTAGCACCTCTTCCTTAGCGATTTACTTTGCAGACCATCCACTGATATCTTTTTTTTTTTTTTCCCCCCTCTCTCTCTCTCTCTCTCTCTTTAACATCGACATGGGTCACCTTACAGGAAATGTTTAAAAATAAATCTGACACAATGAACAAAACATAAAAAAAATAAAAATATGGACACTCCAGCCTCTGTAGGTGGTATAAAGATCATACAGTATACTTCTGAACACCAGGAGCGGTATTCCATCTATCTATCCATCTATCATTCTTTCTGTCCATCCGTTCATCTATCTATGTATCTACCTATGTATCTATCACCTTCAGTTTTTCTCGAAAACTACAAAATCGCCGATAGATAAAGAATATAATCGTAGTGAAAAGGTTAAGTAATTCTATCTCATCATCATCAGCCGTTTGAGTATCCACTGCAGGACCGGCCTATCCCGACCGAAGTCGGGACGATACAGCCAATGTATCTCTACCAAGTGGCTTAGGCTGTCTGGTAGAGATTGTATGTAGGGTGAGAAGTGTTTGTAAGTGTAATTGTAGTGTCGGAGTGGCTTTGGATGTGTGTGTAGTCTGTGAACCAAGTGTAATCGGCCCGCGCAAGCCGACTGGGTGCAAGCATACTTTACAGTAAGCGACACTGGTTCAACCACAGCACCCCTTGTGTCCGCCAATGCAGTACGTGGCCGGGTGCGCACTTCTAAAGTTTATTACCCGGGCGGGGCGCGAGCCCTGGTCCACCCGTGTACGAAACGCACACTCTACCACAGAGGCTCCAATTCTATCTACCTACTGAAATAACGTATATATCAATAACAATATCTCTCTCTCTCTCTCTCTCTCTCTCTCTCTCTCTCTCTCTCTATATATATATATATATATATATATATATATATCATGTTTAAAATAAATAGGATTCCGTATAATAAGTTTCATAATTATAATTCACTTATTTTAATTATTCGTGCCACTGTAAATAGACACAAAAAGAGGCTAAACGAAGAGTCATCTATTTTATCCGATTCGGTGGTGATGGATGGATGGACAGACGGACGGATGGATGGATGGATGGATGGATGGATGGACAGACGGACGGACAGATGGATGGATGGATGGACTGACGGACGGACGGACGGACGGTCAGATAGATAGATGGATGGATGGACGGACAGACGGACGGACGGACAGATGGATGGATGGATAGATACAAAGATAGATAGACAAGGGGCATTCTTAATTACTGCACCAGCTACAGACTATGACGAAGAAATTGCTTAACCCACATTTATGTCGCTTATGTGGATGTTTAACATGAGAAAATGGGAAGGGAGGGGAAGGGAAGGGACGGGAGGGGAGGGAAAAACGAAAAGAATGGAAAGGAAGGGAAAGGAAAGGGAAAGGAAAAGGAAGGGAAGGGAAAGGAAAGGGATGGAAACAGAAGGGAGAGAAGTGAATGAAATGGAAGGGAAGGGAAGGAAATGGAATGGAAGTGCAGGGAAGGGAAAGGAAGGGAAGGCATGGGGAGAACAAGAAACAAATGACGGGAAGGGAGGGGAAGGGAGGAGAAAGTGAAAAGGGGAAAACAGAAAGGAAGGGATGGGAAGGGAATGGAAGGGAAGGAAACAGAAGAGAGGGAAGGGAAGAGAAGTAAAGAGAAGAGTATGGAATGGAAAGGAAGGGTAGCGTAGGGAAAAGAGAAAACGAAAGACTGAAAGAAAACGAGGAGAGGGTGGGGAGGAAGGGAACACCGAGAGAGATAAAAGACAAGGCAAATAATAATAATAACTAATCTTTAAACTAACTTTTTCTCCCTCCCTCCCTCACCCCTCTTTGACCTCGCTTTCCTCCCTCTCTCCCTCCCACTTCCCTCCCTGCAAAAAGTATAATACGTCTGGACAAAAACTTAAGGATGACGGATGGATGGAGGGAAGGAGGTTGGGAAAGAAAGGGAAGGAGGGAGGTGAAGGAGGGAAGGAAGGAGTGATGGAAATGAGTGGGTGAGGGAGGGAGAGAAATGAGTGAAGGAATGGAGGGATGGAGGGGAGGGAGAGAGAGGGAGAGAAATGGCTGAAGGAAAGAAGGAGAAAGGGAGGGAAGGAGGGAGGGAGGAATATGAAGGAAGGAGGGTGGGAAATAAGTAAAGGAGGGAAGAACGTAAGAAAACTAAGAACTAATGCAAGGAGGGAAAATACAATGAAGGAAGGAAGGAGGGAAATGGAAAGAAATGTGTGAGAAGAAGGATGAGAGGGAAGGAGGCACGTAAGAGCAGAATGAATGAAAGGACGAAGGAAAAGAAAGAGAATGAGAGAGGGAGGGGAGGGAGAGGGAGGGAGGGAAATGAGGAAGACAGGGAGGGAGGGAAATGAAGGAGAGAAGGAGGGAGGGAAATGAGGGAGAGAGGAAGGGAGGGAGATAAGGGAGAGAGAGAGAGAGAGAGAGGGAGGGAAATGAAGGAGAGAAGGAGGGGGGAAATGAAGGAGAGAAGGAGGGAGGAAAATAAGGGAGAGAAGGAGGGAGGACAAGAAGCAAATCAGAAGGAAGAGATGGAGGGAAGAATATGAAAACACAATGGAGGGATGGATAGATGCTGGGAAGGAAAGTGAAGGTGAGAAATAAACAGACGAAGGAGGGAGAGAGGAAGGGAAAATGTAGGGGGGAGGGAAGGAGAAATGAAGGAACGGAGAAATGAAGAGAATGTGGGAGGGAGAAATGAAGGAACGGAGAAATGGAGGGAATGTGGGAGGGAGAAATGAAGGAATAGAGATATGGAGGGAGAGAGGAGGGAAAGTGATTGGGATGAGGGAAAAAGGAGAAAGACAAATGGATGATGGAGGGAGGAAGGAAGGAAGGGAAGAGGAGCAATTGTAGGAGGAATGGAAGGACAATCACTTGAAGGAAGGAAGAGAGGGAAGGAGGAAGGGAGGAAAATATACAAAATATTAGAGAGAGAGAGAGAGAGAGAGAGAGAGAGAGAGAGAGAGAGACGAAGACGGGAAGTTAAAGAAATCTGGAACATCGGAAAAAAGAAAATTACCAAAAATTACTAAGAAAAAAGAACAGATAATGAAAGGCTTGGAATGAATATGGTAAAAATAAAAATAAAAAGACAAAGTAAAGGAGGAGGAATAAATAAGAGAGGGAAGGAAGGAGAGAAAAAGGAGATGAAGGAGAAAAAGAAAAAAAGAAGGAAAATAGACGATATGAAGGAGGAAGAAAACATAATATAAAGAGGGAGGAGGGGAGAAAAGGGATGAAAATAGGGGATAATGGAATAAAGATATGTCAGACGAAAATGAGAAGAGCAGAGGGGAAGAGAGGAAAAGAAGAAATGAGGAAAAGGAGGAAAGGAGAGAAAAAGAAGAAAAAGGGAATAAAGAAAAGGGAAAGAAGAAGAAAAAAGGAAGGAGAGGAAAAGAAAAGAGGCAAAGAAGATAACAGAGGAAAGGAACAGACGAAAAGAAGAAGAAATGAAGAAGAAGGGAAAGAAGAAGAGGCAAAGAAGAAAGGAAAGAATAAAGAGAAAAAAGAGGAAAAGAAGAATGATAAAGAAGGGGAAAAGAAAAGAGGAAAAAGGAAATAAAGAGTAAAAGAAGAAAAGGGAGGAAGTGAGGCAAAGAAGAAATGGAAGTGAGGCAAAGAAGAAATGGAAGTGAGGCAAAGAGAACAGAGAGGAAGTGCAAGTGAAAAAATGTAGTGACACTAATGAAAAAGTAAAAGTGTAATGACAAATATTCAAAGCAATGACAAATGAATGACAAAGTACGTCGTGAATAATCAATGGTTCAACGTGCCAGCTAATGAAGAATGAATAACCAACAAAATAAATGAAAATACACAAAAAATGGGCAAAGTAATAAAGAAGAAACTCGAAAATTACACACACACACACACACACACACACACACACACACACACACACACAAAATACGCAACTAATGAACAATGACAATATTCCTTGTCTCACCTGTCCACCTGTCTCTCATTACCCTCTCTGCCTCACCTGTCAGCCTAGTTCTCACCAGCCTCACTCAGTTACCTTGACTTGCCTACCTGTCTCTCATGACCCTCTGCCTCACCTGTACTCACCTGCCTCACCTAACCTATACATCACCTGCCCCCTCCCTTTCTCTCTCTCTCTCTCTCTCTCTCTCTCTCTCTGCCTCCATTACTGTCTCCCACTGATTACCTGGAGAAGTTACGAGGAAAAAAGAATGACAGCAGGAAGAAAGAAGAGAGAGTGAAAAGATGGAAAATAAGGAGGAAGAAAATGGTAAGAAAGGTAGAGAAGTCAGAAGCATAGACGGAAGGAAAGGAACGGTACACTATTTTAAAGATAATTTAAAGTAAGAAATGGACATGAACGGTAAAAAAAAAAAAAAAAAAAAAAAAAAAAAAAAAGCATATGTAACAAAAATGTAAAAAAAATTAAAAGAAAAATTAAGAGAAAGAATGGAAGCACAAAAAAAAAAAAAAAATGAAAATGTTTGACTAAAAGACAACCAATTTTGTAAGAATAATTTACACAGCTAATTAACTGATTAAAAAAAATCACCATGAAGCTGAAGGTTTTCGTGTAATAAATATTTAGAATGAAAACATCAAATTATAACTGCCTAGAGACCCATGGAAGAAGTAGGGCATCTAAAAATAGTGATACGCAAAGAAAATCGCAGGAAAGAGAACAAGGAAAAAAATAGTACAAAGAAAAACTCATGGAAACAGAACAGTGAAAAGAAAAAAAACATAATTCCAATCCTATAAATTTAGGCTTCATAAATCTACCTCAAGAAAATAAAAAAATACTTGGGGGAGAAAACTACACAATGAGTGAAGGAACTGTAAAAGAAAATTGGAAATGCGTATAAGGGTAAGTAGGAAGCTAACATGTGTGAAGGGATAGAAATGAGCGGAGGCGATGGGAGTGAGTGGATTATTGGAGACTAGGTGGAGGTGCATGAGGAGTGGGGAGGAAGAGTGGTGTGAGGGTGCATAACGAGTGTGCATTGGAAGGAAGGGGTGTGAAGTGGAAGGCAGGTGAAGTGGGAGAGGGGTGTGTGGATGCATGATGAGTGTAGATGAGACGGAGAGGGGAGGTGGAAGGGTTGGTTGTGGGTATGTGTAAGGTGTGAGTACATGAGTGAGGATGGGATGGGACGGGACGGGACGGGACGGGACGGGATGGGATGGGATGGGAAGGGAAGGAGGTGGAAGGAAGGGGATAAGGGAGAGAATGGAAGGGTGTGGGTGTGCATGACAAGTGTGGATTGGATGGGAAGGGGAGGAGGTGGAAGGAAGGGGATAAGGGAGAGAATGGAAGGGTATGGGTGTGCATGACCAGTGGGGAAGGGAGGGAAGGGGAGGAGGGGAAAGGGAGACGATGTGGGTGGGGGAGGGGAGGGTGTGAAGATGTATGACAAGTGCAGGGAGAGTAAGAAAGTGGGTGTGCATTAGAGGGAGAGAAAGTGTAAGGTAGGGTTGAAGGGGGTGTAAGGTGGAGGGGGAGAAAGTGCAAGGAGGGAGGGAGTAGGTGGAGGGGAAGGGAAGTGGAAACAGAGGAGGTACATGACAGGCTGAGAGTGAGAGAGAGAGAGAGAGAGAGAGAGAGAGAGAGAGAGAGAGAGAGAGAGAGAGAGAGAGAGAGAGAGAGAGAGAGAGAGAGAGAGAGAGAGAGAGAGAGAGAGGGGGGGGAGTGTCAGATCGAATATGAGAATGAAGGGGCGTGACCCACTCTGACAGGTGACGTGTGTGTGTGTGTGTGTGTGTGTGTGTGTGTGTGTGTGTGTGTGTGTGTGTGTGTGTTTTCCCCTTCAACCCAACGACATATTATATTCTTTATCCTATCAAGCAGACGATTTTATTCAGCATTTTAAAGCTTCCTGTTAGTAAAGAGGAAAATAAAGACAGCATGTGTTTTCTTTATTCCTTACTTTAATCCCTTCAGCCCAATGATCAGTTCTTTATTTTACACTTTCCTCTCAATTTTATTACACTGGAGACTTTTTGTTAGTAAAGAGGCAAATAGAGGCAATATATGACCCCTTCCACTTCAAAAACTTTCTCAAAATATTAATGAAAGTCTGGAAAAAAAAACGCGAGTGGATTGATGGGGTAACTATAAAAAAAAATCTAAGTTCGCTGATATATCCTTGAAATATTGTGTCCTTCTTTCCATATTTCTCATTCCACTTCTAACATAAGAAATCTTCCCTTTTTATACTCTTTTGTTACTTCACACACACACACACACACACACACACACACACACACACACACACACACACACAATCAAAAACAGCATATACTGTATTTATTACAGTTTAAATCACTTCAATCTTGAGTCGCCAGGAATACAACAAATTTTCATCATAACCCTCCCATGTTTCTTAATCATATAATACACACAGGCAAACAGACAGAGACACAGACAGACAGAATGGCAGACAGACAGACAAAGACAGGCTGAATGAAAGACTAATCTCCCCCATGTTCAGAGGCGAAGGTATTACAAATAATACAAAGTAAACTTGAATAAAGAAAGGATTTATTATTATTTTTTTTTTTTGCGTAACCCATGCTCCGACAAGCGACATAATTACAAAAAAGGAGGGGGAAAAAAAAACGAGGATCTTGTAGTTAAAATGGATTCTTTGCTATCTCGTGTTCTCATCACACTCCCGTCTCTCTCTCTCTCTCTCTCTCTCTCTCTTCGTAACCTGTCTACTCTCTTACACCCTCTTTTTTCTATCCTTTTCCAACCTCCAATTCGGTCTTTTTTCTTTTCTACATTATCCTCCTCAGTAACCCCTCTCATATCCTATCCCCTTTCCCTCCTCAAACCTTCCTATCAACCCTCTCTCATATACCTTCCTATTCCCTTTACTACCCTCCCTCCCTCCCTCCCTCTTTCTCTCTCTCTCTCTCTCTCTCTCTCTCTCTCTCTCTCTCTCTCTCCCTCCCTCCCTCTCTCTCTCTCTCTCTCTCTCTCTCTCTCTCTCCACACACACACACACACACA
>NC_136958.1:3864159-3866659 GCF_032717465.1 Coenobita brevimanus | reverse complement strand
CTATACATATATATAATATATATATATATATATATATATATATATATATATATATATATATAATATATATATATATATATATATATATATGGACAAAATGAACTAACAGAAAAAATGTAGTAAAAACACCATCATCATCATCATCATCATAATAATACAGTAATAAAACAAAAAAAAATCATTATCCCAGCCATTCCTACTTAAACAAGGGGTTAGATCACACACACACACACACACACACACACACACACACACACACACACACACACACACACACACACACACACACGACCCCCAAACATCTCCTCCTTAAAACGTAAACAAAAGGGACATCCCGCATCCTGTGCCCTTCCATTCAATAACAACATACACAGATGCACAACACAACATCACTCAGAGGCCATCAACTGCACACTTCACCCCTTCACTCCCAGCAAGCCATTTTTATTCATTTTTTCATCCTTCACCTCCTTCACTCCCAGCACACCTTTTCATTCACTCTCACTCTTACGATTTTATTCACTCAAGGGGAGACATCTGAAACTGGAATTAACAGCTCTTGTCTCGTAATTCCTTCACTATCCTACCAACGCGCCGTTTTCATTCACTCTCACGATTTTATTCACTAAAGGGGAGACTTCTGAAGCTGGAATGATTTTATTTTTGTCTCAACTTTTTTTTTCTTTTACTATGAGGTGTTGCTAAGGTGAAAAGAATCGTCTGTAGGTAAAATGGAAAGAGAGAGAGAGAGAGAGAGAGAGAGAGAGAGAGAGAGAGAGAGAGTGAAAATGGGCGTCATCGTACTGAAGGCGTTCTGGAATAACCCATTCAGTCCGATTAGGCATTTTCTTTTTCAATTATTGCAATGTATAGATAACTTTATATTTTACAATGAGGGGCAAATGAAGCCTCTGTACATCCTCTAAAAATGACGTCTTTATATTTTTTATCATTATTTATTATTATTATTATTATTATTATCAATGCGAGCCACTATTCATCTTCCAAAAATGAAGGCTTTGTATTTATCATCAATATCATCATCATTATTATTATTATTATTATTATTATTATTATTATTTGCAGATGAACAGAGGAGGGAAAAAAATCCATACACCAGATGACAGGCGTCCTCCATTCACAAAAAATCTATAACAGTTGGACTTGAACTGCTGTCTCCCTAAAGCTGTCTAAAACTGTCTGAAGGCAGAAAGATTTTATAATACGTCATCGGACTGAAAGGATTTAACTCCCATACGCGTCCTTCGTAAATATAATCGTTTGGTAGCAGAAAGAATAATATAAAATGGGGAAATCATGACTCTGAAGGGGTTAAACTGCTCCCTCCAACCATCGACCCCTCCAAAGTCCTTCAAACGGGAGGAAACAGACAAAAACAAAAGACAAGAGGCCCTCATCCCTCTGGCCGCCACGCCGCTACTTTTCCATCCGCACCCCACCCACCTGCCAGATGGTCCAGGGTATAAATAGGGGGAGGGGGCGTTGAGGAGGGTCATTGAGAGTCGGGATGCCGTGGGATGAGGGCCTCTTAGGGCGACACTGGGGCAGGTGGATGCATATTTTTTTTTTAAGTTTTCGGATTTGGTCAATATTTGTTTCGTTTTTACTATTGTTAATTATTTTGTTCAGCTTAGGGGAGACATCTGGTAGTGAAAGGGTTTGATACATTATTAACCCATTAACCACGATAATAATAATACCAACACCAAAGTATATTAACAGCTATAATAATGATAATAATAATAATAGACAATAATAAACAACAACGACGATGATTATAATAAGATAATAATAATAATAATAATAATAATAATAATTAATAATAACACCAACTATAATAATACAAATAACAGCAAAAAACAATAATAATAAACACCAACTATAATAATTAAAAAAACAGCAAAAACAATAATAATAATCATATTTTAATTTCTCAAAAGCTCCAGTCCTTCGTAGGAAATTACCCAAGTTAAGTAAAATCACATGGTGGGTCCGAAAAGCATTAAAAATCACACAAAAAGGGTTAATGACAATTTTTTTAACGCCTTCAATGGTAGAGATACCCACAATACTTAAAAAAAAAAATCCAATGGTAAAATTTTCATATTCCCCCCCCCAAAAAAAAAAAGAGAGGTGTCAGATTTGGATGAGGCTGTCACAGTAAAGGTGGTGTGTATTAGTGCCAAAGTGGTGACAGTGGAGGGCTGCAGGGGGGTCAGGTCTGCTAGTGTGTTTATCAGGTAGACTAATGAGCCTCGATATCGGGCTGAAAGAGAGAGAGAGAGAGAGAGAGAGAGAGAGAGAGAGAAACAAAACCCTCCACTCCTCTCTCCTCCCTGTTTACAATTTAAAGAGCACACTTAAAACCTCTCCACCAGACGCATTTAAAGTCCAATTAAAACACATGTCGCCTCGTCTGGACCTTTAAAAATGGAAGTCAGTGTATTCTTCTACCTCTCCTTTTTTTTTTTTTTTTTTT
>NC_136958.1:3854159-3861659 GCF_032717465.1 Coenobita brevimanus | reverse complement strand
GGGAGAGAAAAGAGGTGAAAGGAAGAGGGGGGAGAAGAAAGAGCGGGAGAAAGGGAAGAGATTGGGGAGATAAGGGAGAGACAAGAAGATGGGAGAAGATAAAATCAAGGGACAGGAGAAGAGGGGAGAGGAATACGAGGAGGAGGAAGAGAAGAGGGGGAGGGAAGAAGATGAGTAAGAACTGGAGAGAAGGAGACGAAGGAGAGAAAACTAGGAGAAGAAAAGATAAAGAGGAGGGAGAAGGAGATGGGAGAGAAGACAGGAATGAAGAGGAGGGAGGAGAAGAGGGGAAAGAAGAGGAGGGGAGAAGTCATGAAGGAAGGACAGGAGAGGGGAGAGAAAAGGAGTGCACAAGATAAGGAAGAGAGAGAACAATAAAAAGGTGAGGAGGAGGAGGAGGAGGAGGAGGAGGAGGAAGAGGAGGAGGAAGAGGAGGAGGAGGAGGAGGGATGGCGCCAGGAAGAAGGAAAAAAGACGTATGAAGAGAGTAAGGATACAAGGAGGAGGAAAAGTAAGAGGGGAGGGAGGGAGGGAGGGAGGGAGGGAGGGAGGGAGGGAGGGAGGGGGGGGAGGGAGGGAGGGTGGGGGGGTGGGAGGAGGGAAGGGAGGGAGGGAAGGGAGGGGAGGGGAGGGGAGGGGAGGGGAGGGAGGGGAAGGGAGGGGAGGGGAGAGAGGGGAGGGGAGAGAGGGGAGGGGAGAGAGGGGAGGGGAGGGGAGGGGAGGGGAGGGGAGGGAGGAATACAGGAGTGAGCCTCTTACATGTACTAATTAACTGGCCAGGGCATAATGGGATGTAAGGGGAGGGAGGGGAGAGAAGGGGAGGGAGGGGGAGGGAGGAGGAGGGAAGTGTACATTGGGGTGAGGGAGAGAGAGGAAGAGGTAGGGGAGAGGAAGAGGTAGCGAGGAGGGGAGGGGAGATCGCAGGGGAGAAAGGAGGGGAAGGAGGGGAATATGGTAGGGATGGGGGGGGAGGCTGAGGGGAGATGAGGGTAGGGTACAGCAGAGAGAGAGAGAGAGAGAGAGAGAGAGAGAGAGAGAGAGAGAGAGAGAGAGAGAGAGAGAGAGAAGAGAGAGAGTGGGTAAAGGATAGACTAGGCAAGGAACGGGACGAAGAGGTGGGGAAGAAAGAGAATGAGGGGAGGGAGGGAGGGTACGGTGAGGCGGGAAAGGGAGGAGGAGGGGAGGGGAGGGGAAAAGGTATGGGGAGGGGAAAAGGTATGGGAAGGGGTGAGGGAAAGGAAGGGGGGGAAAGAGAGAGGGAGCAGGGAGGGTAGGGGATGAGTGGAAGGGAGAGGAGGGGAGGGGAGGGGGAGGGGATGAAGGGAAGGGAGAAAGGGGGGGTTGGGGATGGGAAATAGAAGTAACAAGGAAGGCAGGGAGGGGATGATGCAGTGGGATTGGGAGGGGAGGGGTAGGGAAAGGTTTAAGAGGGGGGAAAGAAAGAAGAAGGGGGGGAGGGAAGAGAAGAGATTACAAAAGGGCAGGAGTAAGAGAGACGGGTGGAAAAGAGAGAGAGAGAGAGAGAGAGAGAGAGAGAGAGAGAGAGAGAGAGAGAGAGAGAGAGAGAGAGAGAGAGAGAGAGAGAGAAAGAAAGAAGGAGGAAAAAGGAAAGAAAGAAAGGAGAGAAAGGGAGAGAAAGGAAGGAAGAAGAGAAGGAAAGAAGGAAGGAAACGGAGAGAAGGAATGAAGAAGGGAAGAGGAAAGAAAGGACGAGGGAAGAGGAAAGAAAGGAGGAGGGAAGAGGAGAGAAAGAAAGGAGGAGGGAAGAGGAGAGAAAGAAAGGAGGAGGGAAGAGGAGAGAAAGAAAGGAGGAGGGAAGAGGAGAGAAAGGAGCAGGGAAGAGGAGAGAAAGAAAGGAGGAGAGAAGGAAACAAATAGAAGGGCAGTAATAAGAGAGACAGGAGGAGGTTGAGAGAAAAGAAAGATAGAAGAATAAAGGATGAGATGGAGAGAGAGAGAGAGAGAAGAGAAGGACGAGGTGGAGGGAAAAGGGAGAAAAAAGGCGGAGTAGGTAAGAGGAGGGAGAGAGAAGGAAGACATGGAGGGAAATGAAGGGAGAAAGAAAAGGAGGTACGAGAAGTAGGGAGAGAGAAGGATGAGATGGAGAGAAGCGAAAGAGGGATAGAGATGGGAGGAGGAGATACAGGGAGAGAGAAGGAGGGAAGAGAAGGGAGAGGGAAGGAGGTAGGAGAAGTAGGGAGAGTAAGGAGGGAAGAGAAGGGAGAAGGGAGAGGGAAGTAGGGAGAGGGAGCAGGAAGGGGTAGGGAGCAGCGGCAACATTTGGGAGGCGGGTCCACCTGACAACACTATGAATAATATAACTCCAGCCCTGCCCGTACCCTCCCTCCCTCCTTCATTCCTTCACTCTCTCCTTCATTCACATTCCTTCATCATTCAGCTCTCATGCTCTTTCTTCCTCCTTCATTCCCTCGTTCCCTCCTTCATTCACATTCCATACCTTTCTTATTCTCTCCCTCCCTCCTTCATTCCTTCACTTTCTCCTTCATTCACATTCCTTCATCATTCAGCTCCCATTCCCTTCCTTCCTCCTTCATTCTTTCCTTCATTCACATTCCATAACTCTCTTCATCACTCCGTTCTTATTCCCTCCCTCCCCCTCCTTCATTCACACTCCTTCACTTTCTTCATCATTCCTTCCTTCACATTCATCAGTGTCATTTTCCTTTTATAAAACCAACATTCTATCACTTCTGACCAAGTTATTTGTATCAATCTTATTTTTCATAATCCTCTCTCTCTCTCTCTCTCTCTCTCTCTCTCACACACACACACACACACACACACACACAAACGGACAAACAAATCAAGAAATCACTGTCCATATTATAACCTAAAACCCACACAAAAAGAAGGGAGAGGAGACGATGATGATGATGATGATGATGATGATGATGATGATGATGATGATGATGAACACTGGAAGCTGGTCCACTGCCAACACAAATCATATCCTAAGAAATCGTATATCACCATCTGCATCCACTGTACACACACACACACACACACACACACACACACACACACACACACACACACACACACGAGAAGGGAAAGGGGTGAAGTCAGTTACAGGAACCCCCCTCCCCTTCCTCTCCCCCTCCCCTCCCCTCCCTTTCCCTTCCTCTCCAGCAGCCAGGGTGGTCCTGGGGGAGGGATGGGGAGAGGGGAGAATGGGGAGAGGAGGGAAGGATGGGGGAAGAGGTCGGGGAGAGGAGTGAGGAGGAGTTAGGAAGAGCAGAGAGAGTGGGGATAGGAAGAGGAGAAGGGGAAGAGGACCAGGAAAGAGCAGGGTAGGGAGGTAGCAAGATAGGGGGAGGAAAGGAGAAGGAAGGAGTAGAGAGGGTGGGAGAGAAGTTGAGAGGGGGTGGAAAGGGAAGCTGACAGAGGAAGAGGAGGAAAGAGTGAGGAGAAGAAGGGAAATTGGGAGGTAGGAAAGGGACGAGGGAGGCAAAGAAGAAGAAGAGGGAGGAGGAGGGTAGGGAGAGGGAAAAGGGAGATGTGGAGAAGGAAGAGGGGGTAAGGAGGGGAAAGAGAGACGTAGTTAGGGGGAAAGTAAGGAAGGGGAAGAACGAAATAAAAAGGGAGTTGCGAGGAAAGGCAGTTGAGAATAGGGGGAAAAAAAGGATGATCAAGGATGGAGAAAAGCGAAGTAAAGAAAGGGGAATAATGGGGGAGGGGAGGAAGGAGGGAGAGGATGGAAGGGAGGGAAGGAAGGGGAGAGAAGGGAGGGAAGGAATGAGGGAGGGGGGATACGGGGGGGGGGTTATTAAGGCAAGACTACTGGGGCAACTCATGTCCTTCTCCCTTAATGTCCCTGACCATGTAAGGAGGGGGAAGGGGAAGGGAAAGAGTAGGGAGAGGAGTAGGGGAGAGATGGGTGAGGCAGGGGTAGGGGAGGGAGGGGTGAGGCAGAGGGTTGGGGATGAATCAAGCCCTTTACCCTGTTTTTTTTTTTTTCTTGTTTTTTCCTGACATTTTATTCAGCTTAGGAGAGACTTCAATCTTTAGTTGTTCGATTCTGCCTTCATCACTCCTTCACTACCCTTTCACCACTCCTTCACCACCCCTTCACTACTCCTTCACTCCTTCACTACCCCTTCACTACTCCTTCACTACCCCTTAACCACTCCTTCACTACTCCTTCACTACCCCTTAACCACTCCTTCAATACTCCTTCACTTCTACATCACTACTCCTTCACTATCCGTTCACTACTCCTTCATTACCCCTTCACTACTCCTTCAATACTCCTTCACTAACCTTTCACCACTCCTTCACTACCCCTTCAGTACGACAGCCCTTCCTTAAACTCAGTAAAATAATCTGGAAGCAGCATTGATATACAGTTTACCTCATCGTGGTGAGAGGGTTAAGGGAGGCAGAGGGAGGTAAAAGGGGAGGGGAGATGGGGAGACTAGTGCTTGGGGAGACTAGAATTACTGTTGATGAAGACAGAAGGGAGAAAAGGAAGGAGGGAGGACAGATGGGGAGGTGGTGGGGGAGCGAAGGGGAGTGAGAGGGAGAGGCTGACGAGAGGGGACAGGTGGAGCTGAGGAAGATGAAGGGAGGAAAGAGGGAGGTAAGGTAAGGTGGGGAGGAGGGTATGAAAGAAGGGGGCACTCACAGGGAAGGGAGGTGGGGGAAGAGGGAGAGGAGGGGGAAGAGGGAGAGGAGGGGGAAGGAAAGGAGAGGGAGAGGAAGAGGAGGGGAAGGCAGGTGGGGTGAGGGAAGAAGACGTAGGGAGTGGGTTAGGAGTAAGACAGAAGGAAAGCTGACACAGGTGAGATGAAAAGGTACCGTGGCGTAATTAGGCACAGGTAAATTTGGAAACGGAGACTTGGGGAAAGGAGAAAGGTGAGAAGAGGGAGGGAGGGAGGGAGAGAGAGAGAGAGAGAGAGAGAGTAAAGACAGGAAGAGAAAGAATAAACATGGGAAGAGAAACAAAAATAAAGACAAAGACTAAACATAAGAAAAACCATATATGTAACCAGGGAAAAGGCTTATTCTCAACTGAATAAAAAAATGAAAAAATCGTATATATAGTTTTAATGTGAATGAAAAAACTCCAAAGCGATCAAAGCGAGGAATTGTTTCACGAATAAGAGAACAGAAAATAAAGTCGGATTTATTTTTGTCAGAACTATTAATGCTTCAAAAAAAAAAAAAAAAAAAAAAAAACGCAAATAATGATGTCAACTCTTCACAACGAGGATCTTTCGAGGTCGATTACGTTAATGGCAGTAACGCGATATTTCTCTCTCTCTCTCTCTCTCTCTATGAAATTATTATACTTCTCCCCCTTACTTTATTCTTCACTTCTACGAAATTCTCTCTCTCTCTCTCTCTCTCTCTCTCTCTCTCTCTCTCCCTCTCTCTCTCTCTCTCAAATTACCCGTGCCGTGACAAATGTTCCAATGATGTTTATCGTGGTCAGCAGAAGATTCGAACAGACTCCTAAAACACCAGCTGTCGGTAATATATTGCCTCCTAGCTCCCTCCCTACCTTTCTTCTCCCTATCTCTCCCTTCTTATCTCACTCCCTCCCTCCCTCCCTCCATATCTTACCTCCCTTCCTACCTACCTACCCTCTCTCCATCCCTCTGCTTATCTCTCTCTCTCCTTCCTTCCCTCAAAATCTTTCCTTCTCTTTCCGTTTCTTACTTTCCTTCCTGCCTACCTTCCATCTCTCCATCCCTCTCTTCGTATCTCCCTCCCTCCAAATCTTTCCTTCTTTTTCTCCATCCCTCTCTTCGTATCTCCCTCCCTCCAAATCTTTCCTTCTCCCTCCTTACCTTCCTCCTCTCCATTCATACTTTTTCTCTCCCTCTCCCTCCGTATATTACCGTCCTCCCTCCTCTCTCTTTTTTCATCATTATTTTTCTTTTCTCCATCACCATTTATCTCCCTCCCTTCCTCCCTTCCCACCTACCTATCCTATATTTCTTACTCTCTATCTTCCTTCTCCCAATCCCTAATTTTCTCCTTCCCCTCCCTATCTCCACACCTCCCTCCCTCCTTATCTTCCCTCCCTCCTTCCCTACCTCTTTCCTCCGGCCTTCCTTTTCTCCATCTCTACTTTTCTTCTCTCCCTCCCTGTCTCCCTTCTTCCCTCCCTAATTCTTCCTCCTCCCTACCTCTTTCCTGCTTCCTGCCTTCTTTCTCCGCAACTCTACTTTTTCTATCACCCTCCCTCCCAACCTTACCTTCGTACACTCCCTCCCTGTTTTTTAAAGCCTACCCTCCCTTCTACCTGCCTTTCCCTCCCTATCTCCCTGTCTTCCTTTCTCTCTACCTGTCTTCCACGTCTTATCTGCCTACCTGTAATTCTTCCACACCTTCCCTTCCTATCTCGGCATCTTTCTTCTCTCCCTCTCAACTTCTCTTCTCTTCCTATCTATCCTCTCTCCTTCCTTATCATTGCTCCACAACTTCTCTTCCTCTCCTTCCCAAATCCCCTTCCATCTCTCCCACTTTTCTTTCTCAATCCTCCCCCCATCTTTCCCTCACTCCCCTCCTCCTCCTCCCCTTTCCCTCTCTGCCACCCTCACTTCTTCCTTCCTTCTTTCCCTCCCTTCTTCCCTCCTTTCCTAACCCCCTCCCTCCCTTCCTACCTCCACACTTCCCCTACACAACGACAGGCAGAGTTAGATATTGTTGGTCAGGAATGTCTAACCACAAACCCATAGGATTATCGATAAACAAAAGGCGTGGAGGGCGGACCACGTGGTTTTGTTTACAACCCGATCAGCTGACAGATAGGGCGGCGGGTGCACGTGACAACAACCTCGGGATCGTATTTATTAAAGGTCTCAACCAATTCCCATGATAAGTAAGTCTTCATGGTGGTTTATAAGTACCATGAATAACTTAATTTCGCCACATTTTCCACATAAATATTGAATGTCCTTTGGCTATGAAATTTTTGGCGTCTATGATTCAATATAAAAAAAATTGACTCAAATATCTTAACCCTTACAATCCGGTGACTCGTTTTTCGTTCTATTCTTCCTACCTTTAGACGATTTTCTTCAACTTTCAGACGATTTTATAGTGAGGGAGGTTAATGGAGAGGTTAATGGAGACTTTCTTTTTTCATGTTATTACAAAATTTATTATAATGCTGTCTCAAAAACTTAACAAAATCGTCTAGAGGTGTCAAGAAAATCGTACTCAAGGGATTTATTTCAAGGAAGTTAATAAACCCCCCCAACCCCATGGCAAGACGGTTTTTACATCCTTCAGCCTATAGACGAATTTTTAAAGTTACTTAAATTGAATATGCAAACTTAAAATTGGAACATATATTTGGACTAAAGGATTAAAATGTGATGAAAATATGATGGTGTTTTGGTTATCCTTATCTTATGAAACAAACAAAAGCATACACACACACACACACACACACACACACACACACACACACACACACACACACACACAAACAACAACCAGATGCGATACACACACACACACACAATA
>NC_136958.1:3779159-3849159 GCF_032717465.1 Coenobita brevimanus | reverse complement strand
TCCTCTCTTTCCCCCCTTCCCCTCCTCTATCCTTCTCCCTGCTCCCTTCCCCTCCTCCCTACCCTTATCTTTCCTTCCTCCCAAATCGCCACTGGTGTCTACATTTCCCTCCCTGCCTTCCTACTTTCCCTTTTGCCTTTTCTTTCCTTATTTTCTTTACACCATCTCAAATCCATCTTACATTTCCTAAACATCCTTCCCCTCCTCCTCTCCCTCCCTCCCCTGCCTTTTCTTCTTCCCCTCCCTACCTATCTCTCCTCTCCTCTTTCCCTTCTCCTGGCAAACCCCATCTTAAGGCTCCCCCCACTCACCTCTTCTCCCTTCCACTCCTCTTCCTTCACCCCATCCCTTCCTCTACCCCTCCTTCCCTCTCCATCAGACTTCCCCCAGTCCATCTTTCCCTCATCTCCTATTCCATCCCCTCTTCCACCCCTCACCTTACTTTCCACCCCCATCCCTGCCCTCTCCTATCCTTCCTTCCCTACCTACCCCTCCCCCTCCTCTCTACTCACTTCCTCCTCCTCCGCTTCCTCCATAACCACTTTACACCTTTATCTTCCAGTAAAGCTTCTCTTCTCCCTCCTTCCCTCCCTCCATCTTTCAATCCTTTCCATCTCTCCCTACCTCCCTTTACTCTTTCCTCTCCCTGACGTTCCTTTACCTCTGCTCCTTCTCCGGCATACCCTTTTGCACTTCCATCCCACAACTTCATCTCTCTAACCTCTCCCCCTTCTCTCCCTCCCTATATCTCTCCTTACCCTCTCCTCTCTCTGACCTTCCTTCCTTCTCCTCCTCCTCCTTGAGCATACAATTTTACGCCTCCGCCTCAAAACTTCTTCTCTCAAACCTCTCTCCTTATTTCACCACCCTTCCCTTACCCTTCCCTCCTTCTGACCTTCCTCCCCTCTCCTCCTCCTTCTCGGGCATACTCTTTTACACCTCCGTCTCAAAACTTCACCTCTGTAACCTCGCTCTTCAATGGCTGCTTCTAAAGGGGCCCCCCTAAATCACCAGGCAATAATCATTACATCATAATTACGTCACCCTCACGGCACCATTACTGATCATCTCCTACTCCGGCCCTCAGAACCAATACTCCAAGCTGGCTCATTACCACCGGCGGGGCTCGACGCTAAGGGTGGTCCGGCTACTGGGGATGCGAGCGTTGGCCGACCTTAGCGACAGCCAGATTCCGGTTAATGGCAATACCTTTTCTATACGCCAGGGAAACGCTACAATCATCCCCCCGACCACACGAACGTCTTCACTAGCGCCAAACGGTGACTTGGGTACGATTGGAAGGGGTGATTGGGGCACGCAGGCGCAGTTAAACCGTGTTGCGTTTAACCGGTGCGAGCGCTATACTGACAAAGGGAGGGGCTTAGGTTAGGCGGCGCAGTGGGGTGCCTGCTACCTGCGCCCTTCCACCCTCTCTCCCTACCTCCTCCCCTCCCCCTCCCTCCTCTTGCCTCTCCATCACCATTCCCTCCCTGGCCCCTCTCTTACCCTTTCCTCTCTCACCTCACCTTCCTACCTTCTCCCCCTCCCTCGTCCTCCCTCACTCTTCTCTGTCTCTAACTCCCCATCTCTTACCCCCATACCCTTCAATCATCACTCCCTCCCTCCCGTCTCTCTTATCCTTATCTCCTCTCAGTTTTCTCACTTCTCCCTCCCTCTCCCACCTCTCCAACACCACTCCCTCCCTCCCGCTACTCGCAACTCTCACCCTTCCTCCCACCTCTCTTACCCTTTCCTCCCTTCCTCCTTCCGTCTCCTTCCCCCCTCGCACCTTTCCCATCCCTCTACTCTCTCTCTCTCTCTCTCTCTCTCTACCGCCGACTGAGAGAGTGGAGGGAAGGTAACGGGGTGAGGGTGAGGAAGAGGAGAGAGACAGGTGTTACACGGGCCAAGGTAGGATGGAGGGAAGGAGGTAGGGATGGAGAGAGGAGGGAGGAAGGGAGGAAGACAAGGATGGAGAGAGGAGGAGGGAAGGAATCTCTCACACGCTGACCGAGGGTGTTCAAGTCTCTCTCTCTCTCTCTCTCTCTCTCAACAATGCTAATACTCTCTTTACAACCACTATCATGCTTTCTACCATGACTACCATCACTCTCACTACTACAACAACCATTCAAAGGCAACAACCACCAACATTCTCACTACAACTACCATCCTACCAACCACAACTACCAACACCCTACCTACAACGACTACTACATCCTCCTCACAACAACAACCAATATTCTTATCGCCACAACTACCAACATTCCTACCAACATTTCCACTACAACCAATGAAATTCCAACTACCACAACCTGTTATCCCATCTACCAACATTTCTCGCTACCACCACAATTCCACCCCCCCATATTTTATCGCCACTACCACCTACCTACCACAATTACCAACATTCCTACCCCGTGTCCCTCTCTTCATCACCTACTACCTGCCTTCCTGCTCACCACAACTACCACCATTATGAGTTCCTTACCCTCCCTCCCTCTACCTACTAACATTACCTACCTACTGCAACTACCAACATCCCTCCTGCTCAGCCTGCCGCAACTACCAACATTCTTCCTCCACTACCACAACTACCAACATTCTTCCTCCACTACCACAACTACCAACATTCTTCCTCCACTACCACAACTACCAACAATCTTCCTCCACTACCGCAACTACCAACATTCTTCCTCCACTACCACAACTACCAACATTCTTCCTCCACTACCACAACTACCAACATTCTTCCACCACTACCACAACTACTAACATTCTTCCTCTACTACCACAACTACCAACATTCTTCCACCACTACCACAACTACTAACATTCTTCCTCCACTACCACAACTACCAACATTCTTCCACCACTACCACAATTACTAACATTCTTCCTCCACTACAACTACCAACAGTCTTCCTCCACTACCACAACTACCACCATTCTTCCTGCTCAGCCTACCACAACTACCAACATTTTGTGTTCCTCTCCTCCTTTCTCTACTAATGTACGGAACAGCCTTGTGAGGGGTATTTGCCTGCAGTTGATGAGTCTGCTCCACTAGACAGACCGGGGTTACTCAACAACAACAACAAGTACCATAACTACCAACATTCCCCTACTTTCTACCACAATTGCCAACATTCTACCAACCCAACCTACCACAATTACATTTTCAGTGCCTTGTCCCCTCTTCCTATTTTTTTCAGGGCCTACCACAACTACCAACATTCTCCCCTCGTTCAATATAACTACCAACATTAGTCATTATAATACCTACATACCACAATTATAAACATTACAACTATCAGATACCTACAGAAACTACCAACATCACAACCGATCACCACTACTCAAAATCTTCTTAAAACTACCAACATCGCTACCAACATTCCAACCAAGTAACCCCAAGACCCTTAAACCATAACCACCAACATTTCCCAACCACCACCATCCACCCCTAGCTATAAACATTCCACCAGTCTCATCACCACAACATAACTATAGCTACCAACATTCCAGCAGGGTTCCTACCGCTCTACCAACATTCCTACACACCTACTACCACAACTACCACCATCTACAAATATTATCACCACCACCATCTCACTTTTCACTAGGATACATACCACAATTCCATCAACCAACATTCCAACAGACCTACCACCACAACTACCACCATCTACCAACATTACCTTAACCATCATGTCGTCTATAATTACCACGCTTCTCAATACGCCTACCACCATTCTATCTACCAACATTCCAACACTCCTACCACCATCTACTTATCATCACCACTATCTCATCTACCAACATTATATCGCACCTCCAATCAGCCTACCACTATTCAATCTACCAACATTATCACCACCATTCCATCTACCAACATTTCAACATCCCAACTACCAATATTTTCACCACCATTCCATCTACCAACATTTCAACATCCCAACTACCAATATTTTCACCACCATTCCATCTACCAACATTTTCACCATCATCCTAAAACTACCACTATTCAGCACTAAACCACAACCACCACTCCACTACCAACATTACCACCACCCTACCATCTGCCAACATTTCACCACTATCATCAACCACCTCCTACCACCACAATCTACCAACACTGTCAACACCATACCAACTACCACAATCACCAATCAACCAACAATCCACCACTACCACCCAACTACCACCATCGCACGGAATGGTTGTAGTAACGATATCAACACCACACCCACTATCACCATCCACCACAATCATCACCAATCAACCAACATTCCACAACCACCCAACTACCACCATCGCACGGAATGGTGGCTGTGACGATGAGAGAGAGAGAGAGAGAGAGAGAGAGAGAGAGAGAGAGTGTGTTTTTATCTTGGGTGTGTTCCTTTTGACTCCATCTTTATTTCTATAAGTAGTTTTTCTTTATTTCTCTCCTTTATTTTTCATGTTTTTCTGTCCTGTTTTTCCTGTAATTTTTGCCCCTTTTCTTTCATTATTATCTTTAGTTTTCTTTATTACATACTTTTCCAGTTTTATTTATGAAATCTGGGTTTTCCTTATACCGTATTCTTTCATTAAAATAGCTGATTTTTTTTGTCATTTTTTATCATTTTCCAGTTTTTTTTTTCCTACTTGATAATTTTTAGTCTTTCATACATACTTTTATTGTCTTTTCTTCATTTTCTTTATTTCCTTCACTTCCTTCATTTTGACTTTATTTTTTATTCGTTCAATTCGTTATTTCTTGCATTACACGTTCACTTCTCACTGTCTTTAATTGCTCTTTTACTGTTCTGTACCTTTCTTTAATAACATCTTTTAGCTACTTTCATTTTTCTTCATCATTTTCTTTCATTTTTCCCCTCCCACCTATCACTTCACAGGTTACATTCATTTTTTCATTTTTAATCACATTCATTTTTTTTTTTCATTTTTCATTACTTATTTTTTGTCATTTTTTATCATTTTTTTTTTTTTATCATTTCTTTTCTTTTCTTTTTTATTTCATTTTTCATCACATTCATTTTTCTGTCATTTTTCGATCCATTCCTGGCATCATTTTTTTTATTTATTTCAAAATCCATTCCTTACTTGTTTCTTCTTTAATCTTCCTTTTATCTTGACCTTTTCCTTCCCTTGCCTCTTCTTTATCAATCTATCTCCTGCCGACGACACGAACGATCTTCAGGCATTTCCGTCCCTACTCATTAACAACCTCTCTATCCCTACTCAGTAACAACCTGTCCCTACTCAGTAACAACCTCTTTATCCCTACTCAGTAACAACCCCCCCTATCCCTACTCAGTAACAACCCCTCTGTCCCTACTCAGTAACAACCCGTCTATCCCTACTCAGTAACAACCCCTCTATCCCTACTCAGTAACAACCTGTCCCTACTCATTAACAACCTCTTTATCCCTACTCAGTAACAACCCCCCCTATCCCTACTCAGTAACAACCCCTCTGTCCCTACTCAGTAACAACCCCTCTATCCCTACTCAGTAACAACCTGTCCCTACTCATTAACAACCTCTTTATCCTTACTCAGTAACAACCCCTCTATCCCTACTCAGTAACAACCCCCTATCCCTACTCAGTAACAACCCCCTATCCCTACTCAGTAACAACCCCTCTATCCCTACTCAGTAACAACCTCTTTATCCCTACTCTAACAACTATTGGGTGTGGGGGAGGGACGCCTTCACGCTCCCTCGTCTTGCTCCTTATACCCCCGAAAGGAAGATGAAAAAGGGAAACTTAAGCCTGCAGTCCACTGGGTTCACGTTCACACGAGCCTGGGACTACAACAACAACAACAACCACTTCCCTGCCCCACGATACGCCACCCTCCCTCATGTATCTATTTCCATCCATCTATCTATCTATCTATGGAGGTCCGATATAACTTCATAACAACAACAACAACAACAACAACTCCTCCCTGGCCCACGACACGCCACCCTCCCTCATGAACGTATGTATGTATGTACTTACGTATATATCTGCCACCCTCCCTCATGAACGTATGTATGTATGTACTTATGTATATATCTATCTATCTATCTATCTAAGAAGAGGTTAGATAATGCTTCACCGACCTTTCACTTTTCAAGGTATGTGATTAATGAAAGTTTTATTAAAATTCTCCAACTCAAAATATCTCCCTTCGGCTGAAAAATATTCGTCTCCAGAAAATACAAATCAAATAAAAGAGGGCATCGTAATGAAGGGGTTACGTGATTTATGTGAGAAGAGTAGATTTTGAGGGGCTGGGAAATTCTCTCTCTCTCTTCCTTCCCTTCTCTCCTTCCTTCCTTCCTTCCTTCACTACGTCTCTCTCCCTCCTCCGTACATCTCTTATCTTGTCATCATCACACGCACACACTCATACACACACACGTTCATTCCCACGCACACACAAAGTTTCACACACACGGAAGCATACTCCCACTCTTTCTCATTCCTTTACATACACACACACACACACACACACACACACACACTCTGGTACAATACGCACATATAAATAATTACAGTACACACACACGCGAACATCCAGACACATAATCGCACACAAGACGCGGAAAAAAGTACACACAAGCACACGCACACAGGGACAAGAAGACGTATACGCACACACACGAAAACAGAAATACGCACATTCATATACAATTAACAATCACACACACACACACACACACACACACACAAACACACACACACACACACGCACACACACACACACACACACACACTCCCATCCCCCACAAACACACTATGAAAACATGTACTCATATAAAGCGCGCACACACACACACACACACACACACACACACACACACACACACACACACACAGCGACCTTGCTCACTAAGAGAAATGACAAACGCACGCACGAACAAGAGTGACTCAGCCGCCTCTGTAATTACCACTTCTCCCTGCTTTATTCTCTCTCTCTCTCTCTCTCTCTCTCTCTCTCTCTCTCTCTCTCTCTCATTTATCTTTTTCCGCTATTTTTTTTTCATCTTTTATACTATATTCCACCCTCGCCCTCTCTGTTACTTTCTTTCGTCTTCCTTTTCTTTCCTGTTTTCTCCTACTTTAATTCTCTCTCTCTCTCTCTCTCTCTCTCTCTCTCTCTCTCTCGTTCATTCCTTCCCCCCACACATTCCCTCCTCCTCCTCCTCCTCCTCCTCCTCCTTCGTGACCTAGATACAGATAAGAGATAAGGAGAGGACGTTGTGTTTCTTCCTTTTCTTCTTCCTCCTGTTTTTCTTCCTCCTTTATCTGATTCTCTCAATGCCACTTTAATTGCATCTTTGTCGTTTTTCTTTTTTTATCAGGTGGCTGAATCGGTAGAGAGGTGGCCTGCAGTACTAATGGACCCAGGATCGAATCCCGGCTGGGGCAGGGAACAGTTTAAGGATTTGATTTTCATAAAAGCAGACTTTCTCGATCTACCAGATGACCCGCCGACATGTTGTAAAAATACCCCAGCTAATACCAGTACACCAGTCTTGTATGAGAGCCCTAGCATGTATTCATTATGGATGGTGGGTGTTAGCGCCGAAGTGGTGACATGTGGAGGTGTAGGAGGACTACTGGACCTTGGGATAGGTCACTGCCCCTCAAGAAATAGGCCCTGAAGCCTTTGCCCAGAGTCGGACACGTAAAAAAAAAAAAAAAAATTCTCTCTCTCATCACCCAAGTATTCCAATTTCTCTCTTTTCACTTTCTCGTCTCTCTCTCTCTCTCTCTCTCTCTCTCTCTCTCTCTCTCTCTCATAATCACCCCAGTACTCCAATTTCTCTCTCACTTTTTACTTTCTCATTCTTTCTTTCTTCTCCTCTCCTCTCTTCCCTTTCCACTTTCTTCCTCTTTCATTTCACTTCCTCCACATTTTATTTTTCTTTCCATGTTCGACACCTCTCTCTCTCTCTCTCTCTCTCTCTCTCTCTCTCTCTCTCTCCATTCTACTTTTACTACATCTGATTATTTTCCATCTTGTAAAGTTCATCGTGTATTTCTCTCTCTCTCTCTCTCTCTCTCTCTCTCTCTCTCTCTCTCTCTCTCTCTCACCACGAGGGGGGCCTAACTGATGAATTCACTGATTACAGCAATTGATTTTAACATCGTGACGTCAAAGGTTATTGCTGGAACAGATCATCATATTATACATAACCCTTTTTCATAATACGGTAATAATAATAATAATAATAATAATAATAATAATAATAATAATAACAATAATAATAATAATACGAATATGAAAAATAACAATAATAATAATAATAATAATAGTAATATAATAATAATAATAATAATAAGTAATGTTAATAAAATAGCATGGGGAACAAATAATAATATAATAATAACAATAACTAATAATAATAATAATAATAATAATAACAATAATCATCATCATCATCATCATAAACAAACATTAATACGTGAGGGAAAACACTTACATAAAATAATAAATAAATAAATAAATAAATAAAACACCTCACATCCACGTACACAAAATAAAGCGTATGGTAACAGGCAATTAACCCCTTCACTACGATTACGTCTTCCAATATACTTAAGAAACAAGACGATTTCCCTCAGCCCTAAGAATCTCAAGGTGTTATTAATTAAGGCTACATCATAATTAACACCTGTAATTTGAAAGGTATATTCTAATTTGATTTTATAGTTACTAGAGGAAAATGGAAATAAAATGATGTGCTGGGGTTGGAGAGAGAGAGAGAGAGAGAGAGAGAGAGAGAGAGAGAGAGAGAGAGAGAGGGGGGGGAAGAGTTCTATTACTACCTAGAAATACATACCAACTTCACACCCCCTCCTCAGCAAAGACCTCAGCGAAGATAACTGTTTTTGTTATTTTCTTTTCTTTTTACTCCATTACCTCAGCCTAATTTCTTCCTTTTTGCCTTTCTCTATCAGCTTACCTTTCTCACCTCTTCCTATTCTTGTCATTCGTTTTCCTTTATATCTTTCTTTCCTTCAATTTTCCCCTTTCTTCTTCTACGCCTATCTTCTTCATGACTCTCTCTCTCTCTCTCTCTCTCTCTCTCTGATCTTTCCTCTTCCTCCTCCTCTACTTCCACTTCCCTCCTCTCTCCTCTTTGATCTGGCTCTTCTTCCTCCTCCTATTTCCCTTCACCTCCCCACTCCCCTAATTAGGTTACCTGAGACCACCTGTCCAATTATCTCACCTGGACAATATGTACCTGTTTCTCTCTTCCTTCTTACGATTATCTGTTTCTTTGGGGCTTTCTCTCTCTCTCTCTCTCTCTCTCTCTCTCTCTCTCTCTCTCTCTCCAAGCTACAGGGAGAGCGTAAGCCATTATTATCACCCCCACCCCCTCCACTGTACTCTTTCTCCACTCTCTCTCTCTCTCTCTCTCTCCACTTAATGGAAAGAAAAATATACTCCATTCATTTTCAACAGGCAAATATTTTCATCCTCTTAGTTTCTTCCCTCACACCTCAAGGCCACGATAATACTGAGCTCCAAATCCTTCCCCCCGCACTTCTTCGTGACTAGCACCATATTCTAGCACTGATCTCTTCCTCAAGCTCTATACTACAGTTGAAGAGATGGCAATTTTACGCCTAGTCTGAAGCAATAGTTACACCAAGTTATACACGGTCTAACGAGGTGATTCGACTGTTAACATTAATTTGGTCTGCTGAGGGAAGAAAAGAGATGTAAGGGAGAAAGAACGGTCTCTTCACCCTATAGCGATAAGTAGATAGACAGATATAGATAGACATGGATAGATATAGATAGATAGATAGACAAATACAGAGACAGACAGACATTGATAGATTTACAGATTGACGGACAGACGGAGAAAAGAAGAATGAAGAGAGAAGGGAAGAGGAAGAGGAGGAGGAGAGGGGAGGGAAGGGAAGAAAAGGAGGTGGAAGGGGAGGGAAGGGAAGAAAAGGAGGTGGAAGGGAAGGGAAGGGAAAGAGGAGAGGAAAGGGAAAGGAGAGGAAAGGGAAAGAAGAGAGGAAGGGAAAAGAAGAGAGGAAGGGGAAAGAAGAGAGGAAGGGGAAAGAAGAGAGGAAGGGGAAAGAAGAGAGGAAAGGGTAAGAAGAGAGGAAAGGGAAAGAAGGGAGGAAAGGGAAAGAAGAGAGGAAAGGGAAAGAAGAGGGAGAGAGAAGGAATAAGCGTTTCAGTCTCTCTCTCTCTCCCTCTCTCTCTCTTTCTCTCTCTCTCTCTCGTCCCTGAATGATTGACTAACGAGCCTCTGATTGGCGGGGAGAGGCAGTGATCCGGCATTGATTGAGAGAGAGAGAGAGAGAGAGAGAGAGAGAGAGAGGGGGGGGAGGGGAGGGGGACTGCGTGGAAGAAAAGGAAGTTGAGGAAAAAAGAAAGAAGAAGAGAATGAAAGAAACGAGCAGAGAAGGGAAGGAGAGAGAGAGAGAGAGAGAGAGAGAGAGAGAGAGAGAGAGAGAGAGAGAGAGGAAGGAAGGGGTCAAGAGGGCAAGGCTGTCTTTTGTGTCTGATTGTGTGTGTGTGTGTGTGTGTGTGTGTGAACGTATGTATACCAGAGCGTTCTTCTGCATGTGTGCGTGTGTTGATCTGTTTGTGTAGGTGTTTTTTTGTATGTTGATCTGTGTCTGTTTTTCTATGTGCGTGTTTCCTGTGTCGGTTTTTGTGTGGACATATTCTTACCTGTGTACCTGAGTGTTGTTGTGTGCGTTTTCAGTGTAGGTATGCTTGCCTGTTTTGTGTGTATGTATGTACGTATGTAAAGTATGTATGTATGTTTACCTATACATGTATGCTTTCCCGTGTCCTGTGTGCGTATGTTTACCTGCGTATGTACGCCTTCTCGTGTGTACGTAGACTTGCCTGTGTTTGTGTGTACGCATATTTACCTGTACGTAAGTATATCTGTTTCTTTGCATGTGTATGTCTTTTATGTGTACGGATCTATATGAGTTTGTGTGTGTGTGTGTGTGTGTGTGTGTGTGTGTGTGTGTGTGTGTGTGCGCATATATTATCTACCTATTTCTCTACATGTACGTTTACCTGACTGCTGTGTGTATATTTTCCTCTGATCAATTATGTTCGTGTGTGTGTGTGCGTAAGCTGGTGTTCGTGTGAATATCTGTACTGGGCTAATCAGAGTCTGGCTCTGTTTACGTAAATTTGTGTGTGTGTGTGTGTGTGTGTGTGTGTGTGTGTGTGTGTGTGTAATATATGTATGTACGTATGTATACCTGTATGTGTGTGTGTGTGTGTGTGTGTGTGTGTGTGTAACGTATGTACGTGTCACTGTATGTATGGGTTTATGTACGTTCAATCTCCCGTACATACACATGAAAAACTGTGTGCACCTCTAAACACATACAGTACACCTTCCTGGGCAACATTTCATTGACATAAAATAAGTAAAAATAAAATCCCGCCAAAAATATATTCTGTATATTGGCAACACAACACCCAAATACACACCTCACGTCTACCACTACCTACCACAACTACCACAATTACCTACCACACCTGCATCATTACTACTACTACCATTCACGCCTAATATTACCAACACTTCCATCTACCACACCAACACCATTACTACCACTTAATCCTACCATTACCTACTACCATTACCACTACCAACATTTTTATCTACCCCACCTACCACAATTACCTACTACCACTACTACTACCACCAACATTTTTATCTATCCCACCTACCACAATTACCTACTACCACTACTACTACCAACATTTTTATCTACCCCACCTACCACAATTACCTACTACCACTACTACTACCAACATTTTTATCTACCCCACCTACCACAATTACCTACTACCACTACTACTACCAACATTTTTATCTACCCCACCTACCACAATTACCTACTACCACTACTACTACCAACATTTTTATCTACCCCACCTACCACAATTATCTACTCTACCTACACCACTACTACTACCATACGCCTACCATCCCTACCACTAATTACACCACTACTGCATTTTCACAACTCCCAACACTATCACAAATAAACTACAACTACCACTACCACAACTACCATCGTCACAAGTAGCCTGCACCTACCACCACCACCACACACTACCACGGTAAAGTAAATACAACTACCACCACCACCACCACAATCACCACCACTACCATCTCAACCATCATGACTACCACAATTACCACCGTTACTACAACCCCAAATACTACTACCATTCCAATTACTACCACAACCACCACTGCCATAACTAACCACCATCACAACCACCACTACCACAACCTGCAGCCACTACTACCACAACTACCACCATCACGATAACTAGCCCACATCTATTAGTCTACCACTACCACAACTACCACCATCACCACCACCCCTCCTACAACTACCACCATAACCACCACCATCAGCACCACAACCACAACTACCACCACCCTTGCCACAACTACCACCATTTCTACCACCATCACTATCAACCCTACACCTACCACGGCCACTCTTCCCACAACTACCACCACCACCACCACCACCACACCTACCACAACTACCACCACCACCCCTACCACAACTACCACCACCACCACCCCTACCACAACTACCACCATCGCGGGTGCCCAAGAAATAATAAAGATGAGGCTGGTAGTCCCTGAGGCGATGACCCTGACCCCTACCATCTGGCAAGCGTGGTGGTAGTTGTGGTAGGGTTGTGGTAGAGGTGGTAGTTGTGGTAGTGGTAGGGGGTGGTAGTTGTGGTAGGGGTGGTATCTGTGGTAGGGGTGGTATCTGTGGTAAGGGTGGTAGTTGTGGGAGCTGTCGTTGTGGTAAGGGAGGTAGTTGTGGTAGTGGATGGAAGTGGAAGGTGGTAGGAGTGGTAGTTTTGGTAGGGATGGTGATTGTTTTAGTTGTGGTATGGTAGTTGTGGTAGAAGTGGTATTTCGGAGTTAAGAGGGTAATGGTTTGGTGGCAGTTGTGGTAGGAGTGGTAGTTGTGGGAGCTGATAGAGTAGTAGCGGTAGCAATGGTAGTGGGGGTAACTGTGGTGGTAGTAACAGTCGTGGGAGGAGTGGTAGTTGCAGTTGTGGTAGCAATGCTGGTAGATGTGTAGATGTGGTGGTTGTGGTGGAAGTGGTGGTGGAAACGTTACTGATAAAATGTATTGGTGGTAGTAGTATTTGTAGCTGTGATAGTGGTAGTCAAAGTGGTGCTGGTAGTTGTGGTACTGGGGATGGGATTGTGGTTGTGAAAGAGGGAGTGGTGGTGGTGGTGGTGGTGAATGGGGTAATTGTGGTTGTGATGGTCGTAATTTTGGAAGTGGTGGTGGTAGTGGTGGTAGTAGTGATGGTAGCTGTGGTAGTTGTGGTAGCCCCGACAGGTGGTGGTCGCCCGTGACGAAAGTTAATTAAACATACTACCATGACACCCCACTAACACTTGCTGCACCCTACCACACCACCACAACTAACCACATCATACCACACACTATTAATACCACACTACCACATCTTACCACACTCCACCACACTTAAGCAAACACTACCACACCTAACTCACACCACCACACCTAACCACCTATTACCACACACTATTAATACCACACTACCACACCTTAACACACACTACCACACTAAGTACACACTACCACACCTTAACCCACACTACCACATCTTACCACACTTATGCACACACTACCACACCTTAACTCACACTACCACATCTTACCACACTCAAGCACACATACCACATCTTACCACCCTCAACCACACTTTAACACAGTATCAGACACTATAAACACACTATACCACCACACTACCCTACTTCAGCACATACTACTACACCCTACTAACACCACAATCTACCCAACACCACCTTAATTTACCACATCCTGCCAATACACCCTGCAAACTCATACCTTGTATCCTTCTACACAGTTCTACACCCAATTTTCATCATCACCATCCCTTACAGATCTGCTTACACCTTCTCTACACCCACTTCCACTCCCCCTACACCCTCCCTACACCCACTTCCACTCTCCCTACACCCACTTCCCCTCTCCCTACACCCACCTACACCCTCCCTACACTCACCTACACCCTCCCTACACCCACTTACACTTTCCCTACACCCACTTCCACTCTCCATACACCCTACCATATTTAACAGCTTCTCCATACACAGTACTACTCAAATACCTTTCTCAAAAAACAATCATGTCTACCTACACCCAGCTTACACCCTCATGCAGCCTTCCTACACTCCGCCACACCCAACTACACCTTCCCCACACCCACTCACACCCTCCTTAACACCCACTACGCTGTCATTTCCATCAACTCCCTTGTACACTTTTATCTCACCCTTATTTACACTCCCTGCAGACCCACACCCACACCAACACACACTTCTCTCACTCTCACTTACACCTTTTCACATACATCCACTCCTCTCTCACACCAAGCCCCCCCTCCTCTCTCTCTCTCTTTCCTCTCTCTCAGGCCCACCCACACACACCTTTCTCACATACACTCACGCTCTTTTCACATCCATCTTCACTTCACACACCCACCAACGCTTCCCTTACACCTTTCTCTCTCTCATCTACACACCTTACACCCACCTACACCTCTCCCACTCCCCTCTAACACTCACCTATAACACTTCAACATCTCAAACATATCCCTTCCCCCGTCCCCCCCTCTCTCTCACATCTACCGTCCTCTCTCTCTCTCTCTCTCTCACCCATACCGTCCACCACCTCAAACACATCCACTCTTCTCTGTCTGTCTGTCTGTCTGTCTGTCTGTCTCTCTCTCTCTCTCTCTCTCTCTCACACACACACACACACACACACACACACACACACACACAATCGCAATCTCCAAGCGATTTTATTAAGCAGGGGAGAGATTCTTCGACCTTGAGGGGTTAGACAGCCTACGTTAACCCCCTGAATGCACGTCTTTCTAAAAATTAAATAAAATCGTCTGGAGAGAGAGAGAGAGAGAGAGAGAGAGAGAGAGAGAATCAAAGACAAACCAGGCTCAGTTATCCTCTATACTTATTCTATTATTTACATCTAACCTAACGCGTCATCGTAGTGAAGGGGTCAATCAAGACGGCATTTAACTCTTTTAACTATAGTCTGTTTATTTCCATCTGGCTTAAATGGGCCACCTGGAAATCAACTGAACCTTCGTTATGAGGCGGAATCTCCTTGGTTACTACTCAAAATTAACCCTCCAATCTAACCACACGTTGGATTTTTGTCAGGTTAAACGCTATACTAAAGGTGACCCAAAATTAATTACAATCGTCCTAAGGTGGCAAGTATTAAAATAAATAAATAAATAAAATAAAAATAAAAGAGGCGGCTATGGTGTTGAAACTATTATTATTATTCTATTATATTCCAAATACACCTTCCAACACCCTATTTCCACACCCCCTACATCAACTACACCCTTCCTACACCCTACCACACCCTTCCTACACCCTGCCACACCCTTCCTACACCCTACCACACCCTTCCTACACCCTGCCACACCCTTCCTACATCAACTACACCCTTCCTACACCCTGCCACCCTCTCCCTACACCCTGTCACACCCTTTCTACACCAACTACATCCCTCATACACCCTGCCACACCCTCCCTCCACCAATTACACCCTTCCTACACCCTACCACACCCTTCCTACATCCTGCCACACCCTTCTTACATCAACTACACCCTTCCTACACCCTTCCACACACTTCTTACATCAACTACACCCTGCCACACCCTCCCTACACCCAGGCCACCACAGCAGGTACACTCACACACCCCCTGCCTCTTAATTACACCTGTATTGATTAAGGCAGGTCAGGTGAGAACACAAGGAACGACAACACTCACCTTACCTGTGTGTGTGTGTGTGTGTGTGTGTGTGTGTGTGTGTGTGTGTGTGTGAAACTAGTTATGTAAGTGTATGTGCGTATGTTGTGCATATATTTGGATATACGTGTGTACAGTAAGTGTGCTATTTCGGGGGTGTAAAGTGCATGTGCGTTCAATGTGTGTATTTTTCTTGGTCTCTATATCTTCAATGAGAGATAGAGAGAGAGAGAGAGAGAGAGAGAGAGAGAGAGAGAGAATGCCTGAAAGTGATAAAAATAGGAGTGGAATAATATGGAATGGGAAAGACGGAATAGAGACAAACAGGACTGGTATTATAAAGAAAGAAGGAAATGACATGAGAAGGAAGGAAAAGGAATGAGACACAAGGAAGGAGAACGGAAACAGAAGAGAAGGGATTAATGTAGAAAGAACTGAATGATAAGAAAGGGAAGGGAAGGGACGGGAAGGGGAAGAAAAGAGAAGAGAGGAGAGGAGAGGAGAGGAGAAGAGAAGGGAAGGGAAGGGAAGGATATGAAAGGGAATGAAAATGAATGATGGGGAGTACATGTCAGAGAAGAGAGAGATAGAGGGAGACAGGAAGTATGAAATAAAGAGAGAAAGGAATGGCAGTGAAGGAACCAAGATAAACAATGAAATATTTGGGAGAGAAAAAAAAAAAGGATGCATATAAAAATCTAATAATACAATCAAGACACATTGCCACTTAAACAAGAAATACATCGGTCACACTTCACACTGCCACACCTCACACACACACACACACACACACACACACACACACACACACACACACACTTCACAATGCCACACCTCAGACACACACTTCACACTGCCATACCTCACACACACACACTTCACACTGCCTCACCTCACACACACGCTTCACACTGCCATCCCTCACACACACACACACACACACACACACACACACTCTTCACACTGCCATCTCTCCAGTCCTCCACAGCACAGATTTATCCAACACCCTTTTTACTGCACTTTACTTCACCCTACCTAATCCTCCCCAAACATTTAGGCCAATCAGAAAAGTACATTACAACTTTTGATTCTAAATACTAATTTACCTATACTCTCTTCACCTTAACCTAGCCCAGAATTTCGTCCTCTTGCAGCTTATTTCACGTTGCTGCATGGTAAAGACAATGCTACGGCTCTACATCCTTTCCATAGCACTTCTTCGGTACTAGCATCTTATTCTCGTATTAATCTACTGCTAAAACCCATTACTAGTACAACTCAAAATTCACGGAGAGAGGGCAATATTAGGCCAAGTGAAAGTAAAAGGAGTATACCTAACTAATCTTCCTTGAGACAACTAAACCCCTTAAGCCCGAGGACGTCTTATTACATTCTAGTTAACGTCAGAGTTTTTAGACAATCTGGGAGACACCCCTCGTACTGAAGGGGTTAATGAAAGGTAACTCTAATCTTTCTAATTCAGTCTCTACACCGCTGAATAAAAGTGGAGAAAATAGAGGTCATAGCACTGAAGAGGTTAAGAAATTTGATGTTGCATCGACGCTGGGCAAAAAAATTAATCTATCTATCTATCTATAGCCCGACGCCCTAATCCCGCAAAGGGTGGCCGCAGACAAAACGCCTCCAAGTCGCTCTGTCACCAACCATTTGACTACCCTCCCCTAACTCACTCCCCCCTCCCTCATATACCTCTCAACTTCATCCCTCCACCTCATCCTCGGTCTACCCCTCCCTTTCCCCTCCCTCCACCTCACCTACATACACCCTCTTAGCCAGTCTTTCATTCTCCATTCTCTCCACATATCCAAACCACCTCAGTGTATTTCTCCTAATCTTTTCAACCACATCCACATCCACCCCACAACGTTCCTTCACTTCTTCATTCGTCAGCCTGTCCCTCCATGTCACTCCACATGCTCCTCTCAAGTAACTCATTTCCACTGCTCTCACTCTTGACTTGTTCCCCTCTTGCAAAGTCCACGCCTCGCTTCCATACGTCAGGGTAGGGATCACAATACTATCATGCAGTGACTTCTTAACTTCCATACTCACCTCCCTGTTTCTCATCACTGCTTTCAGTGAACCAACAACCTTCCTTCCCTGCTGTACCCTTTCACACACTTTTTTCATTCATTCATTGCCAGACGCCATGTATCCCAAACAGGGTGGCCAAGGGCTTAGAGTTAATTGTTTTTACAGGGAAGGGCACTAATCCTCCACCAACCCCACTTGACACTTCATCCCCTAAAGTTCCATCCTTACTCATCACACTACCCAAGTACTTGAAAGCACTCACATTCTCCGTATCCTCACCATCCAACCTCACTGTACACTGTGACTTCATTCCTCTCAAAGAACATAACTTTACTCTTGTTTATATTAACTTTCAGATTCCTCTTCCTACACACTGTCCCAAATTCGTCCACCAAACCTTGCAACTCCCACTCATCTTCACTCAGCAATACTGTATCATCAGAAAACAACAAAAAGAAAAAAACTAAGTTTATATTATCAACAGACTACGACGACATGACGATGCTGCTGCTGCTGATGATGATGATGATCATGATGACGATGATGATGATGATGTGACCCGAAACGTATCAATTAACACTTTACCTGCCATTTCTGAACCTGCCTATAAATCAATCACATCCTAATATTTCCAGAAAATATATATCGCACAAGAAAAAGCTTTGCCGAGCCTACCCTCTTCGCCTCGACAGGGACTCAATATGATTCCACCTGGGCCTATTTGTGCCTACCCTTTGAGCCTCTCTCTCTCTCTCTCTCTCTCTCTCTCTCTCTCTCTCTCTCTCTCTCTCAGCCTATACATCAAATACAACCCCAGCTCAGCCTACATGATCCCACACGACCCTACCTGAGCCTACCTTGAGCCTAACTGAGATCAACACAACCTTACCTGAGCCCATATGAGATTAGCTGAGCCTACACAAAACCCAGCACGACCCCACCTGAGCCTATACAAAGAGAACACCAGACTAGCTGAGCCTACCTACCTGTGCGTGGCTGCCTAATTAGCTCTCACCTGGGCCAGAGCCGCTCAGGTAATTAACAGGTAATCACTTCAGTTTTAGGGCGCATTAAATCAGCCGGAAAACAGGAGGGGGGGGGAGGTGGAGGGAAGATGGAGAGGGGGTGGAGATGGAGGAGGAAAGAGGAAAAATGGGGAGAGGAAGGAAAGAGGAGAGATGAAATGGGAGAGGGAAGACTGAGTGAGGGAGAGGGAGGAGGAGGAGGAGGAAACAGGAAAAATGGGGAGAAGAAGGAAAGAGGAAAGATGGGGAGAGGGAGGAAAGAGGAGATGGGGAGAGGGAGGAAAGAGGAGATGGGGAGGGGAAGGAAAGAGGAGATGGGGAGAGGGAGGAAAGAGGAGATGGGGAGGGGAAGGAAAGAGGAGATATGGGGAGAGGAAGAAGAGGCCAGATGGAATGGGAAGATGGAAAGGGGGAGGAGAAGGAGCAAAGAGGAAAGATGGGGAGAGAGAGGGATGGGGAGAGGGTGGGAAGAGGAGAGATGGAAAGGGCGAGGCAGGAGCGATGAAGATGGGGTGGAGGGGGAGAGGAATGATGGGGAGGGGAGGGAGAGGTAGGGAGTATTGGAATAGCGATGAAGATAGGGGAGAAGGGGAGAGGGAAGGAGGGAGGGAGGTACAATGAAGCGATGGAGAGGATGAGAGAGACTGGGGAGAGAGGGAGAGAGGGGAAAAAGTAAAGATGTGGGTGAGAGAGAAGCATAGGAGTGAGGGGTATCCTGAAGGGGAAGGGGAAGTGGGAAAGGAAAGGGGAAGGGGGAGGGGAATGGAAGAGTAAAGATGGGAGAGAGAGAGAGAGAGAGAGAGAGAGAGAGAGAGAGAGAGAGAGTGTGTGTGTGTGTGTGTGTGTGTGTGTGTGTGTGTGTGTGTGTGCATCGGGGAAGGAGGGGCCGTTACTTAGTAGGGACTGAAATAAATGGGGATCAATTTAGTACCAGCCCTCACAGGATGCGGCGGAAGGCAAAGGTCTGGAGGCTGGGGGAGGAAGAACTTTCTATATGGTCATGTTACTCTTTATCATTATTATTATTATTATTGTTATTATTACTATTATTAATATTATTATTATTATTATTATTGCTACTGCCACTAAAGTTATAACTATACTCCTTTCACTCTAACTTGGTCCAAAACTGACATATCTCCCTCTTGAATCCTGAGCCGTAACAACAGATTAACAACCGAATATGATGCTCGTCACGAAGAAGTGCTATGGAGAGGATGTAGAACCGATGTATTGCCCTTTCCTGCCACTGAGCTACGTGAAATCAGCTGCAAAAGGACGAAAAGCAAAGCCAAGTAAAAAGTGATAGAAGTATTGTTGTGGCGGGGAGTGGCAGAAAAATAAAGAAAAAATTAAGTACAGGAGAAGGAGTTATTGTTGATGCCTGACCACCTTATAAGAAACGTAAGGTGTGTGTGGGCTGTGTACCTTAACCTCGCTCGCTCTCTCTCTCTCTCTCTCTCTCTCTCTCTCCCATCTACCCCCCTTTCCCCTCTCTTTTCTCCCTCACATTCTTTACACACTCAAGCTCCCCCCGTCTCCTTTCCTCCCATGTCTCTCTCTCTCTCTCTCTCTCTCTCGCCTGCCCCTAAGATTAGTGTGGGTCATTTTTCCCTGTTGGTGTTGTGAATGGATGCGACAAAGACACTCCCAGGGCGCTCTCATCTCTTCACCCCTACCCCTCCCCTCCCCTTCCCCTCCCTCTCAACCTCTATCCCCTTCCCATCCACCTCCCCTCCCTTTCTATCCCCCATACCCCTCCCCTTACCCCCATCTTCCCTCCCCTCCTTCTCAACTTTTATCCCCCACTCCTACCCCCTCCCCTCCCCTACTATCCCCTTTCCCACTCCCCTTCCTCTCCCTTCCCCTCCCTCTCAACCTCTATCCCCACCCCTCCCTCCCATCCCCCTCTCCTCCCCTTCCTTCACCTCACACCCTCCCATCCCCTTCCCCTCCCTTCCCTCTCTGAACTCCACCCCAACCTTCTTCCCTCTCCCACTCCTCCCCCCTCTCTACCTCATGGAGGGAGGAAGGGAGGGAGGGGTAGGGAGGCATTGAGAGAGACAGAGGGAGACGAGAAGGAATGAAAGACTGGGATAGGTAATGGACTTGAGACGAAAGGAAACAGGGAGAGAACAAGTAAAGGGCGAGGGAGAGAAGTACAGGAAACAGGGAGAGAACAAGTAAAGGGAGAGGGAGAGAAGTAAAGGAAACAGGGAGAGAACAAGTGAAGGAAGAGGGAAAGAAGTAAAGGAAACAGGGAGAGAACAAGTAAAGGGAGAGGGAGAAGAGAGTCATGAAGGTAGGGAAATGAGTCGCACAAACAGATCATGGGAAGAAAAGTCATGAGAGAGAGAGAGAGAGGGAGGGGGAGGGGGACCACCATGCAGTACAAACAAATGGTCGTAGAAATTTGAAGGGGGAAAATAAGGGGAAAATAATGAAAGAAAGATGAAAGAACAGGAGGGGGAACAGGAGAAAAGTAATTTAAGTTGGAAGAAGGAGACAGAAATAAACAGGGTAAATAAAATGTGTGTGTGTGTGTGTGTGTGTGTGTGTGTGTGTGTGTGTGTGTGTGTGTGTGTGAGAGAGAGAGAGAGAGAGAGAGAGAGAGAGAGAGAGAGAGAGAGAGAGAGAGAGAGAGAGACGAGAAGGGAAGCAAGACAGGAAGAAAAAGGAAGAGAGTCAAAGCAGGGAAAGAGAGTAGAAAGAAAAGAAGGAAGATGATGGAAGGAAGAAGGGAAATGAAGGACTGAGGGAGGAGATGATATACATGGAAAAGAAAATGAGATTGTGTGGAAAGAAGGGGGTGAAAAAGGAATTTATAAAAGGGGGGGGAGGAAGGATGGGTGAGGAGGAGAGAAAGAAGGAAGGACAAAGGGAAGGATAGGTAAGGAGGAGGGAAGGAAGGAATGAGAGAGGGAAGGACAGGTAGGGAGGAGGGAAAGAGGGAAGGAGAGGTGAGGTGAAGGGAACGATAGGTAAGGAGGAGGGAAAGAAGGAAGGAGAGAGGGAAGGATAGGTAAGGAGGAAGGAAAGAGGGAAGGAGGGAAGGATAAGTGAGGAGGAGGGAAAGAAGGAAGGAGAGAGAAGGATAGGTGAGGAGGAGGGCGAAAAGGAAGGAGGGAAGGATAGGTGTGGAGGAGGGCGAAAAGGAAGGAGAGAGGGAAGGATAGGTGAGGAGGAGGGAAAGAAGGAACGAGATGAAGGAAAAAAATGGAGGGAGAAAATATAACGAAGGAGAGGGGGGAGGAGATGGATAGAAGGAAGGGAAGGAGAAAGGGAGGTAATGGAAGAAAGAAGAGGAGACATCGGAATGGAGGGAGAGAGACAAGGAAGAAAGGATGGAAGGAAGGAGACACACAGGGAAGGAAGGATGGACGGAAGGAGAGACACCGGGAAGGAAGGATGGAAGGAAGGAGAGACACAGGGAAGGAAGGAAGGGGAGACACAGGGAAAGAAGGAAGGTGGGAAGGAATGAAGGAGGGAGGGAGGTAGGAACGCCAAGGGGCAAACTCGACCTAGGCATGTCTCCACTATTGTCCGGGGGCAGTTGGCTGACAGAGGGAGAGGCAGGCAGGTAGGCAAGGAGGGTAGGTAGGTAGGAAGGCAGATAGGGAAGCAGGAAGAAGGTAAGGAGATAGGCAAGGAGGAGGAAGGTGGGTGGGTGGATGGGAAGGCAAGTAGGCAGAAGGGTAGGTAGGTAAGTAGGTAGGTAGGTAAGTAGGTAGGTAAGTAGGTAGGTAGGTAGGTAGGTCCAAAGCTGGTAGATAAGTATAATGCAGGCAGCTTGGACAGACACATAAACAGGCAGGAGAGTAAAGAGGGAGACAAACTGGTAAGTGGAGAGAGAGAGAGAGAGAGAGAGAGAGAGAGATGAGGATGATGATGATGATGTAGGGATTGTCTAGATGACGAGCGCACCCACCTACCAGAATCCAATATACACAACAATAAATAATCATACACATACATATACTGTAGAGAGAGAGAGAGAGAGAGAGGAACCCCCTAAATAACAATGGATTAAAGAATGAGAAAAACTTAGTGCCTAAAATTCCAAGAAAGGCAAATGCTGTAATGATTAACTTCCTATATATATAAAAGGAAAAAAAAACTCACGCTACCCCTATTCCCAGTCTTATCAACGGGGTGAGACGGATCGAGAGAGAGAGAGAGAGAGAGAGAGAGAGAGAGAGAGAGAGAGAGAGAGAGAGAGAGGGAGAGAGAGAGAGAGAGAGAGAGAGAGAGAGAGAGAGAATAAGCAGTAAAGTATGAAAACCGTCCTGTGTGTTCAGAGAGGGTATACCTTCATTCACTGACCTTAACAAAATCAAAATAATTAACAGGTACTTCCGAAATAACTATACATATGAAAAAAGTATAAATTTCCAACTCAATTAACGAATATTATAAACACCTGTAGAAATAACTAAACATTATTATAAATTTCGAAAAATTACTTAAAAATATGAATAGAAACTTTGATTAAAATAATTCAAGTGTATTAATGTCAATAAAATGTAATAATAATAATAATAATAATAATAATAATAATAATAATAATAATAAAGACTTCGACTACAACACCAACCTTGCTATAAATAATACACCAATACATTTTCTGAAATACATAATACAGTAAAATAACAACAACAAGAGTAAATTGAGTAGTCTGCTGTTGTGTGTAGGTATGCAGGCGAGGAGGAGGAGGAGGAGGAGGAGGAGGAGGAGGAGGAGGAGGAGTCAAATGAAATAAAATAATATAAAAAATAATGAGCAACACAAAAATATAATAATCTTAAGCACAACAAAAGTAAAAAAAAATAAAGGTAAAAAGACAAAAAGAAAACAAAAACAAGCAAAACAATGTGAGCAAAGAAATCTAAGCCAACCCTCTGACCGCCTGAGAGAGAGAGAGAGAGAGAGAGAGAGAGAGAGAGAGAGAGAGAGAGAGAGAGAGAGAGAGAGAGAGAGAGAGAGAGAGAGAGAGAGAGAGAGAAACACGAAATCAGTGACCAAGAATCCCACCCACTCCCACACGCCCTCTCCCCCTCCCCCTCCCCCTCCATTCTTCCCCCCACTCATTATCATGTCACACCACACAATACATCCAAGATACACTCACGCTACACCCACAATACACCACAATGGCAGGGACAATGGGGGTGTTCCATGGGGGGAGGGGGAGGGGGAGGCCTGCTCTTCCTCCTTCCAAGATCCAGTTGAAATGTTATGTGGGACTGTCTGAGTGGGGGAGAGAGGGGGAGGGGGAGGGGATGGGGTGGTATGGGGGGAAGGAGAGGGGGGTGGAAAGGAGGGGGAGGGGTGGTATGGGGGGAAGAAGAGGGGAGGGAAAGAGGGACTGAAGGAAGACAGGATGGATAAAATATGAGTGAAAAGAGAAGAAATAGAAAGAGAAGTTGGAAGGAAAAGTGTGTTAGAGAGGATGGAAAGAGGGAGTGAAGGATGGTAGGGTGGGAAAGAGGGAGTGAATGATGGTAGGGTGGGAAAGAGGGAGTGAAGGAAGACACGGTGGGAAAGAGGGAGTAAAGGAAGACAGGGTGGGAAAGAGGGAGTAAAGGAAGACAGGGTGGGAGAGAGAGTGAAGGAGGACAGGGTGGAAAAGAGGGAGTGAAGGAAGATGGAGTGGGAAAGAGGGAGTGAAGGAAGACAGGGTGGGAAAGAGGGAGTGAAGGAAGACAGGGTGGGGAAGAAGGAGTGAAGGAAGACAGAGTGGAAAGGAAATACTTGAAGATGAGGGCTGGGAAATACAAGAGAGATAAGAAGGAAATAAATCTAACAGTAACCTAACCTTATCTAACAGTCCTTACTAACTGGTCAGACTTTAAATACAGTATCTTTAAGAGGGAAAATCATAGCAAAACAGACGGCTCTCCCTCACCCACCAAACCCTCCGTAAAGAAGACGAACAAAAGATAAAGAGAAAAATTATAATCGTACAGAATTACGTCTGAAGCAAACTTTATAGGAACGACGGAAACAAGTATAAAGGGTGAACGAACTCTTAAACAAACTAATAGGAAAAGACATTCATTATTTTTTTTTTATTTTCCTTTTTTTTCATAATTTATATTTAATGCTATTCATGGACTGCCATGAGAAAAAAAATATTATCTTTTTTATATCAATTTTAGACTGGAAATGAAACGATGATTATGGGAAGGATGGAAAGCACGGGAAGGAATAAAGAAGGAAGGGATGGAGGGAAAGACAGAGAAGGAAGGGAAGGAGGGAGGGAGAGAAAGAACGACAGGGGAGGAAGAAGGGTGGGGAGGGATGGAGAAGGCGAGAAAGGACGGTAAGAAATAGGAAAACAGGAGGGAAAATGGGGAGGGAGGGAGGGAGGGAGGGAGAGAGAGAGAGAGAGAGAGAGAGAGCAACCCCTCCAGCCCTAACGTCTCCAAATCTGAATAAAAATGTAAAAAAAAAAAAAAAGTCCTCGAAATGAAGGGGTTAGGGAAATTCAGACCCCCAGACTGGTCCCTGATCCAGCCGGGGTTTGGTCTCGCGTCCGTTTGGTCTGCAGTCCCATAGTCTTACCACTTGACTACCACTTCTCTTATACAGGTAGGTTAAAAGGTGAGAGGGAAATGAGAGGTGAGTGAGAGGGACACTGAGTGGGTAAAGGAAGATGTAAGTGAAAGGGAAATGACAGGTGAGTAAATGGGACATGGAGTGGGGGAGGGAAAAAGAGGTGAGAGGGAAATGAGAGGTGAGCAAGAGATCGAGTGGGAGAGGGAAGATGAGAGGTGAGAGGGAGGAAACGAAGAAAATAAGTGAGAGGGAGGAAAGAGGAGAGAAAATGAGAGGTAAGAAGGGTGGGGAAACAGGAAATGAACTGAGAGGGAGGTAGAAGGATTAAAAGATGAGGGGGAAATGAATGGGTTGTAAGGTGATGAGAGGAAGTAAGATATTTGTCAAAAGAAATGACAGGTAAGACTACAGAAAATGAGTGGGATGAAAGGAAATGAGTGGGATGGGAAAGGAAATGAGTGGGATGAAAGAAAATGAGTTGGATGAGAAAGAAAATGAGTGGGGTTAAAGGGACTGAGTGGGATAAGTGTGTGGATGGTGTGATGAAGGGTACAGGAGTGGGAATGAGTGGGGTAGAAGGAAAGCAGATGAGGAGATGAGTGGCAGGCGGGAGAAAATTGTAGAGAGGAAGATGAGAAGGAGGTGAGAGGAAGATGAGAGGGAGATGAGAGAGATATGGGGGTGAGAGACTGGAAAAAAGGAGGTGAGTGGGAAGTGAGTAGGTGAGGGGGATAGAGAGGAGGGAAGTGAAAGAGAGAAAAGATGAGTGGGAAATGAGGGAACAGTGAGAGAGGTGAGTGGAAGACGATAGGGGGGAGAGAGGGAAGAAGAGAGAGGAATATGAGGAAGGTAAGAGGAAACTGAGAGGGAGATGAAAGGGAGGAGGAAGGGACGAGATAGGTGAAGGGGAGGAGATATGAGAGAGAGAGAGAGAGAGAGAGAGAGAGAGAGAGAGAGAGAGAGAGTGAGTTAAAAAAGAGGGAAGCGAGAGGGAGGGGAGAGGGATCAAGACTCTCCAGTTTCTCTCACTTTGCATTTCCTGTTGTCATTTCCTCCCTCATGACTCAACCCGAGAGAGAGAGAGAGAGAGAGAGAGAGAGAGAGGCAAAGACGAAGCAGGAGGTATGGGATGAAAGGAGAATCTGGAGGCAAGAATGATGATGAAGAAAGGAAGAGAAGGAATAAGAATAAGGAATGGAAGATAAACAAACAGAAAGGATAGAGACCAAGGCAGGAGGCGCAGGAAAGGAATGAATGAAAGAATGAATGAAGGAAGGAAGGAATGAAGGAAGGAAGGAAAGAAGGAAGGATGGAAAGATGGTAAGAAACAAGAAAGAAGGAACAGAAGGAAGGTATGAATAGAGGAGGGTAGCTGGTAATCAGAAGTGGATAAAGAAAAGAAAAATGGAGTGGACAAGAGGAGGGAAGAAGCACTATAAAGAGACGCAGGAAGGAAGGTCGTGAAACAAGAAGGAAGTAGGAGAAACAAGGAGGAAAGAAGAGAAGAAAGGAGGAAGGACAGAAAAGGAAGAGAGAATTACAAGAAACAACAGTAAATGAAAGGCAGAAACAGGAAGGAATATCAAAGAGGAAGATGCTATAGGTAAACAGCAAGGAAGAAAAAAAAAAACAGGATGGAAGGAGGGCGGAGGATATGGCTTGAGAGATAAAGGAAGGAGAAGCAAGAGAGGAAAAGAAGTAGAAAGGAAGACGAAGGATAAGGCTGGAGAGATAAAAGGAGAAACAAGATAAAAAAAGTAGGAGGAAGGATGAAGAAACGAGAGGAAACATAAAGGAAAAGAATGGGAAATGAAGGAATAACACAGGAGGAGGAAAATAATAAATAGGATGGCGGTAGAAAGGCGGATACGACAGAGCAAAGGGAAGGATGGAAGAAGGTGATGTAGGATGGAAACAGAAGAGGAGGAACAGAATTAGGATGGAACAGAATAAAGACAGATATTGTGGAACAGGAGGAAGGAACAGGATGAAAAGAATGGAATGAGAAGCAATACGAAAGGAAGAGAAGGAAAGGGCAGGAGGAAGAAGTAGACAGAAGGAGGGAAGGAGACGCAGCAGGATGGATGGGGGCAAGAAGGAAGAAGACAGGAGGGAAGAGGAAACTGAAGGAAAGAAGCAAACTGGAGGAGGAGGAGGAACAGTGTGAGGGGCAGAAGAGCAGAAGGAGAAGGAAGAGGGAGGGAAGGAATACTCTGAATAGGATGGGAGGAGGGAGGCAGAAACGGTGGAGCACGAGGGGAAGAGGAGGAAGAAGACGGGAGGAGGAGGAAAAGGAAATGAAGGAGGAGGAGGAGGAGGATCAAGAAGGAACATACAGAACAGGATGGAAGGAGGACGGCGGATATGGTGGAGCGAGCACGTTAATTTGTCATTCTCTCAAGACATACAAAGAAGGAGGAGGCAAGGAGGGAGGGGGAGGGAGGGAAGGAGGGAGGAAAGACGGAAACAGTGGAAAGAAAAGAAGGAAAGACTGGGAGGTAAGGAAGGAGTGGGATGGAAAGAGGAAGAAAGGAGGGAGGAGGAGGGAGGGAAGAAAGAGGGAAACAGTGGAAGGAAAAGAAGAAAAGACTGGGAGGTAAGGAAGGAGTGGGAAGGAAAGAGGAAGAATGAAAGGAGGGAGGCAGTGGGATAGAAGTAACTATTAGGAAAGGGAGGAGAGACTGGCAGAGAAGGAAGGGATGGGAAGGATGGAAGGAATGGGAGAGAGAGAGAGAGAGAGAGAGAGAGAGAGGGAAACAATATTGGGAAAAGTAGACTGGGAAAAAAGGAAGGAATAAGAGAGATGGAAGGGAGGGAAGAGTAAGAGGAAAGAATGAATGGAGAGAGGGAAACAGTGGAAGGGAAGGGGAAAAGTGGAAAGAAAGGAAGGTTTAAAAAAGGACTGAGGATGGAAGAGAAGGAGGGAAAAGGGGAAGAGGGAGAGAGAAAATGTATGGAAAGAATCTGGAAAGGAGGGGGAGTGAGAGGGTCATGTAGAGGGGAGGAAAGAAGGAAGAAAAGAGGAAAAGAGTGGGATGGAGGGAGGAAAGGAAGGAGACACTGAGAAGGAAGAGAGGGAAACAGTGGGAGGAAAGGAGGAAGAAAGAGGAAAAGAAAGGGAAGGAGAGAGGAAAATAAGGAAACAGAACGAAAAAGGGAGAGAGGGAAAGAGGGAGGAAATGTGGAAAAGAAAACTCTGAGATGGAAGAAGGAAGAGGGAGGAAAGGAGGGAAGCAGTGGGAAGGAAAAGGGAAAAGAGGAAAATAATGGGAGGAGAAGGAAAAGAGGGAAAGAGTGGGAAGGAAGTGAGAAAAGAAGGAAGCACTGAGAGGGAACAAGGAAAAGAGGGAAACACGAGGAGGAAAGGAGGAAAAGAGTGGTAGAGAGGGAGGGAGGATGAAAATACGGAAACAGAAGGGGGGGGGGAGAAGGAAAAGAGGGAAACAGAGGAAGGACAGGAGGAAAAGAGGGAAACAGGGAGGAAAGAAGGAATAGAGGAAAGGAGGAAGAAAGGGTTACAGAGGGAGGGAAGAAGGAAAACAGGGAAATTGCGAAGGAGCGAAGAAGGAAAAGAAGGAGACAAGGGAACGTAACCAGAACAGAGACGAAAAATTATTGAAAGAAAGAAGGGGGAGGGGAGAGAGAAAAAAATGTGTGAGTGTGTAAGACAGGAGGAAGAGAGAGTGGGAAAGGAAAGACAGAGGAGAAGGAACTACTGTAACAGGAGAGAAGGAGAGCGAGGCAAGGGCTGAGGATGGAAAACGGAAGAAGGGAAAGGGGAAGACAGTAGATTTTTAGAGGAACGGAAAGTGGGAAATAGAACACGAGAGGGACGAGGGAAGGAAGGAAGGGAGGAATGAAAGAGGGAATTAAGGAAGGATCGAAGGAGGAAAAGATGAACAGAAGAGGGTGGGGAAGTTGGGAAGACAGCGTGCTAAAGATGGACGGGAAGGAAGGAAAAGATGTACAGAAGGAATGGAAGGGGAGAGACTCAAAGTGGATGAGGAGACAAGGAAGAAGGTGAGGTAAGAAAGGACGGAAGGAACGGAAAAGTTTGAGAAAAAGAGGGAAGCAATGGAAGGGAAGGGGAAAGAAAGGTAAGGACGGAAGGTAAGAACAGGAAAGGGCAAGAGAAGTATAAAGTGGGAGAGAATGAAAGTGGGAAAGAGGACATGACGAGGGAAGGAAAAAAATAAGTGGGAGAAATGTAAATAGTGGAAGAGGAGGAAGGAGAAGAAAGGAGGAATGGAAATGAGTTTTGTGGGATGGAGAAGTGAAGGAATTAGTATAAGAGGAGGAAAGGGAAGAATGGAGGAATGGGAGTGGGTTGTTACTGTTACTGTTGATGCCGGTCTGTCTGTCTGAACAAACCCGCCAACCAATATAAGCAACTGTTCCTAAAGGGCCAATATTTATAACTGTATCCTTTCTATATCCATCTGTCTGTCAGTCTGTCTACCTGCCTCTGTTCATCGATCTATATTTGCTTTCTCTCTCTCCTACGTGTACAGTACAGGGATTCGGCGCCCCCTTGTGGTAGACAGCGCCTCACCAGTGTCAGCCCACGGCGAGGTGTGGGAATATATGAAAATGTGTGGAAGGGTGGATGACGCAGCTGCTCCACTCGGGTGCACAGTGCCATCACGTATAGGTTCCTCGTCAGTGCCATGGGAAAGAAGTGGGAGAGAAGAAGGAAGAAAGGAGAGGAGCAGGACGAGAGGAAAGGATGAGGAGGGGAATATATGGGGAGAAGAGAGGAGAAGGGAGGAAGGGATGAAACAAAAAGAATTGCAAAGGATGTGAAAAGGGAGAAAACTGAAGCAAGGAGGAGAGGTTGGGTGGAAGGATGTAAGGGAAGGAACAGTGGGAAGGAGTTACGGATACACAGACCACACAGACATTACGGTCCATAGTAGATGATCCGGCCTTAATATTAACCCCTTCGCAACGAGAACCCACTCAAGACGATAAAAAGGTCTGGTGATAAATAGTCACTATCCTCAAGACGTTTACCTCTTCCATACGATGACGTCTCTTTAGTTCTTGTATCGAATTCCCTAATGCAAAATTTCACGTGTCTCATGTATACACTGGTCAACTCTGGAACTGTCATCTTAAGTTTGTCTTTCCCACTACCTATGAACTCCAGCCTCTTAGCGCACGTGTCCAAGCATCATCAGACGGACGGATATTAAAGTTGGGTTTCTTTTTTCTTTTTTTCCTATTTCTATTTGAAAGAGCCATTTGCAGTCTCTCTCTCTCTCTCTCTCTCTCTCTCTCATATAACACGGCGGGAAGGCGGGAAGGAACAGTTTTCTCTCCACCTTACCCCCACCCCACCCACTACTCTCTCTCTCTCTCTCTCTAGGGGTCTACAACCTCCCAACTCATTTTCTCTCTCTCTTGTTTTTGCGATAATGAGATAAGTGGACTGTAGCGGAGCAGTGGAGGGAGGAGAATTGATAGCGAGAGGTGCAAGTGGATAGAATGATTGCTTGACAGATAGAAAACGGAGCTAGGTGGATGACTGATGGATGGATAGATAAAATGGATAGGTGCGTAGGTGGGTGGGTGGATGGATGGATGGATGGATGGATGGATGGACGGATGAATGGATGGATGGATGGGTAGCTGGGTGAGTGAGTGGATGGATGGATGGATGGATGGATGGACGGACGGATGGATAGATGGATGGGTAGCTAGGTGAGTGAGTGGATGGATGGATGGGAATATAGAGAGACATAGAAACTAGTCAGGAAACAAACTGTGGCTCTTTCACCAGTTACAATTTCATGACTGATACAAAGAATACATAGACAGACAAACATACATACATACAAGAGACTGATAGATAGAATACATAGACAGACAAACATACATACATACAAAAGACAGATAGATAGCTAGACAGACAGACAGACAGATACATAGACAGACAGACAGTACAGATATAACTACAATCCTTTCACTGTAACTTAGCCCTGATTTACCGTATTACCTTTTGTACCTTTAATTTCACGTAGCTCAATGGTAGAATAAGATGTTACGGTTATTCGTCTTTTCATTGCACTTCTTCGTGACTAGCAGGGTATTCTAGTGTTATTCTCTTCTAGCAACTCGGCTTTAAGATGGAGAGACGGCAGTTTTAAGCAATGTTAAAGTGAAAGGTGCATAGACGGGCAGATAAAAGATTAGCAGATTGGTAAATAGATAGACGGATAGATACACATATAGCTGGGAGTTAGATCGGTTGATTGATATAAAAACAGCTTAGAAACTGGCTGGCAGGTGAGAGAGAGAGAGAGTGAGAGAGAAAGACAGGTAGGTACAGCTATAGACAAAAGCTTATAAACAGGTAAAATAAGTTAGTAGACAGGTAGATAATGAGATGGTTTATAAAATGGCAGGTATATATAGACCGGTAGATACAGAGACGGATGACAAGGAAGAGTATTGACAGTAGCCACTGTAATTAAACACATAGAAAAATTGCTTGACAGGTAAAAAACATACTACGAGGTGGATAGATAGATAGATAGACTGATAGATAAACCCTATGGCTGACCCTCAACCCTTCCACCAAGTGTGGTTAAAATCGGATGTTATTTCGTTTACACACACACACACACACACACACACACACACACACACACACACACACACACACACACACACACACCGTGGAGCAAAACATAACATCCGCTTTAGTTTCGCAAGCGCAGGTAGAATTACGGATTGAAAAGGTTAAAGGAAAAGAGGGCTGCCTACCTAATGACTGTCAACTGAGGGCATGAAAAGAGAGGAGAGAGGAAGATAAAAACTGAATATCGAATACTGGGATGGAGAGAATAAAGCAAATAGACAGACAGATAGATGGAGACACAGGCAGATGTATGGTTAGACAGACAGACACAGGGAGATGTAGGGTTAGATAGATAGATAAATAAATAAATAATGTAAATAAATGAAATCCAGTCTGGCTTAAACTATGGCAAGCTTAAAGTCTTGTCAATTGAGGGGATGAACTGAGAGGCCCTAATGATCCACCGTAATTACCTTAAATTACCTTTATTAATGTGCCACGCAATTACCACTGGACTTCAAAGCAACACGGGGCCCCTCTGTGTGTGTGTGTGTGTGTGTGTGTGTGTGTGTGTCTGTCTACCTGCCTGCCTTGTCTGAAACTCCCCCTTCTCTCTCTCTCTCTCTCTCTCTCTCTCTCTCATTAGTGGATTGTCTGTCACTCATTTTTTATCCCAGCTTCACGAAAAACGAGAAGACTCTAAATTATGCAGTCTGTATGTTTTTTAGTTTTTTTTTATTTACCTGGTTCGCCTTTCATGCTTGCTCATATAATTCTCTCTCTCTCTCTCTCTCTCTCTCTCTCTCTCACACACACACACACACACACATACCAAGTCAGTACCTATGAAGGCTACCCAAGGCCGTATGGTGGTGGGTTGAGAAGCCTTAACATCATCATCATCACCACCACCAACATCACACACACCACCGCCACCATCACCATCACCACCTTTTTATCCCTACAACTTCACCACATTCTCCTATATATTACTTTCACACAAACACATCCTATACAATCTATATATTTTTTTTTCATACTCCTATAATATTTCTTTTCTAAAATTTCACATGGCTACAAATTCTATAACATCCCTTTATATCAAGTAAAAATCAAGTCCTGTGTTGAAGGGAGAAAATTAAAGAGAGAAAAATAAAGTTAGTCACAGAAATAAAGCATCTTCCTAAGGCTGAACGAATACATAGCGGAAAAGTCGAAGAATCTGAAACACACATTGAAAATATAAAAGGTTTTCACTGTGTTTAGGCAGTTGTCAGATTTCTTCATACGTAATTGGGAAAAACGATGAAGTCTAAGGGGACAGGGCAATTTGGTTCACTACCGGAGAGTATGGCAATTTGCTACTCATTCCCCCCACCTCTCTCTCTCTCTCTACTCACTCCCCCCCCCCCCGCTCTCTCTCTCTCTCTCTCTAGTCCCCATTTATTGATAGCTTCTCTTTTTCTTCATCAATTTTTTCTCATTCACTTAATCTCTCTCTCTCTCTCTCTCTCTCTCTCTCTCTCTCTCTCCACATCTTTTCCTCTCCCTCTCTGCTCCTTTATCTCTTCCTCCTCTCCCACTCCATCCCTCTCACCCGTCCTCTCCCCTCACCTCACTATCTCTTCTCTCACTCCTCCCTCTCCCCTCACTCTCTCTCCTCCCCCACTCACCAAGTAACACAGACCTATCCCACTCCATTCCACACTCCTCACTATTTCCACCCTTATGTCTCCTCTCCCTAAAGGCCACGAAAAGAGAGAGGAGAAAAGGAGGGGAAGGGGAAGAAAGGAAAAAGGGAGGAAGAATGGGGAATATGGGAAAAAAGGGAGGAAGGGTGGGGAAGAGAAAGGAGAAAAGGAAGGAAGGATGGGGACGAGAAGGGAGAAAGCGGAGGAAGGGTGGGGAAGAGAAGGGAGAAAAGGGTGGGAGGGTGGGGATAAGAAGGGGAAGAGGGTGAAGAGGAAGGGAGAGGGGAAATGATAGGGAAGATATGGATTGGGGTGAAGAAGGGAGGGGAGTAGAAAGGAGCGGAAGGGGGAGGGAGTGGAGAAATGATGGGATGGGATGGGATGAGGCGGGATGAGCTGTGAGAGAGAGAGAGAGAGAGAGAGAGAGAGAGAGAGAGAGAGAGAGAGAGAGAGAGAGAGAGAGAGAGAGAGAGAGAGGAGCTCAAAGGAGAAAAGCGAAGAACGGGGAGGGAAAGTAATGGAAAGGGAAATGTGGAAAAGAATTGGGGAAGAGAAATAGGGGAGGGGAGAGAAACAGAGGTGTGTGTGTGTGTGTGTGTGTGTGTGTGTGTGTGTGTGTGAAGGTGGGATACGCCCCTCTCGTTAACCCCACTTGTTGCGTCAATTACCGCCACAAAAGGGGGGTAATGAACTGCCCTGTCACTGTACACGAGAGAGAGAGAGAGAGAGAGAGAGAGAGAGAGAGAGAGAGAGAGAGAAAGAAAATATGAAAGGATACAAGGGTAGGAGTGAAATGCTGAAAGAAGAGAACAGAGAGAGAAAAAAAAAAAGAATCTGAAAAGGAAAGGAAAGGAAGAGGACGAAGAATAAAGATAGAGAAGGAAAAAGAGGCAGGTTAGGAAGAAGAGAGAAGAAGAGAAGGGAGAAAAGGGAAGAGGGAAGAAGGGAGATAAGGGAATGTGTAGGAAGGAAAAAACGGGAGAGAAGGGAAGGAGAAAGAAAGGCAAAAAGGGGGAAGAAGGAAGAGAAATAAAAGAAGAAAATGGAAAAAGAAGGAAGCAGAACGGAAAAGGACAGGAGGAAAGAAAGAAGAGAGCCGAGAAGGGATGGAGGAAAGAAAGAAGAGAGCCGAGAAGCAATGGAGGAAAGAAAGAAGAGAGCGGAATAGAAATGGAGGAAAGAAGGAAGTGAACGGAAAAGCGAAGGCAAAAAAGAGACAGAGAAGGAAGGGAGGGAGGGAAGAAGGAAGAAAGCTGAGGAGGAAAGGAAGAAAGAAGGAAGAGAACAGAAAAGGGAAGGAAGAAGAGAGAAGAGTAAATCAAAGGAGGAGAAAATAATAAATTCTCATATTTTCTCAAGACCTATAATTCGTTTTCTTAAGACATTCACTTACACAACTCTCTCTCTCTCTCTCACCTTTGCAATCAACTTCGCCTTCCACGCCTCCTCCCGTCTTCAAACTCCCTTCCCTATGCCCTCTCTCTCTCTCTCTCTCTCTCATCCATATATTCGTTCCACAACCAAGGGAACATCCAACAAACATCTTCTGCCTCAATTTCTCATCATTCATCACCAGCTTCACTTCCGTCCTCTCTCTCTCTCTCTCTCTCTCTCTCTCTCTCTCTCTCCCCGGCATGTATACCAAACACCTCCTAAGAACTGTGAAAAATAAGAACGTGAATGGAATTATGAAAGGGGAAAATTATGGTTAGAAATGAGAGAGAGAGAGAGAGAGTTACCACGAACAACCACTAGTCTCTAACACTCTATAACTCTACCATGTCGCCTCAACACCCACCTCAAATTTTCGAACCCCCCTCCCCCCTTAACCAAATTTCCCTCTATGCCCCAGCCAGACGATTTTCTTCATCTGAGGAGAACAGACGATGCTAAATAAAGACAGAAGTGAAATCAATGGAACACTCATCAGTATTTCAAAGGTTTCTGTCCAGTGTTTCAGAATATAAGGGACAAGTAAGAGTAGAAAAATATCAGGTAAGGCGTTCATAATCATATCTTTTCGTTCACAGAAATTTAACACTGTAAACCCATAGTCTGTCCGTGAAATAAACTAATAAATAAATAAATAAAAACTGGTATGAATATAAGAATGGTGAAATTATATATGTACACAAAATGAATGACGTTTGCTGAATGTATGTATGTATGTATGTATGTAAGCCGTATTATCATATGAATGCTGAATGACTATGTATGAGAAGTTGATATATGTATACGAAATGAATGTTTCTCTGCTGAATGGATAGAATTATGTATGATGTATGTAAATATGTATATATGTATGTATGCATGTATGTATGTATGTACGCTGAGTGAGTATTATTATGGAGGATGCATGTATGTATATATGATGAATCAATGTATGCATGAAGAATTAATGGATGTATGCTGAATGTATGTATGTATGCATGCATGTATGTATGTAAACTGAATCTGTATGCATGCCAAATAAATATATGTATATAGAATGAACATACGTCTGCATGCGCGTAATTATGCATGTCAAAGTGTACACGCACGCCCCCAGCACCTGCCCCATAACACGTGCCCGGGACTGCCAGCACGTGACAGGTAAAGCACGTGTAATTACCCTTAAAGACGAGTTAAAGGCTCAGTCAGGGTGCTTAGGAGGTGGGGTGGAGGGAGGGAGAGAAATAAATACACAAAGGGAGGAAGAAAAGGTGAAGAGAAAGAATGGGGGTAAAAAAGGAGTGACGGTGGGAATGAATGACGGAAGGAAGGAAGGAAGGAGGGAGAAAGAACAAAAAATAAAGGGAAGGGAAGGGAGAAAGAAAGCAAAGGAAAGGAAGGGAAGGGAAGGGAGAAAGCAAAGAAAAGGAAGGGAAGGGAAGGGAGAAAGAAAGGAAAGGAAAGGAAGGGAAGGGAAGGGAGAAAGAAAGCAAAGGAAAGGAAGGGAAGGGAAGGGAGAAAGCAAAGAAAAGGAAGGGAAGGGAAGGGAGAAAGAAAGGAAAGGAAGGGAAGGGAAGGGAAAGGAGAAAGAAAGGTAAGGATGGAAGGAACGTAACTAGGATACATGAAGACTGCACGTATTTTTCAAAGACAAGTTAAATGGGCAGAAAAGGTGAACTGAAGGAAGGAAAGAAGGAAGGAAGGAAGGAAGGAAGGAGGGAAGGAAGGTAGGAAGGAAGCAAGCAAGCAAGTAAGCAAGGAAATAAATTACAAATTTAAAGAGGTAGTAAAGATTGTTTAGAAGGTGGGGTAGTGAGGTGGACGTGAAGGAAAAGAGAGAGTGAAGGAAGGGAGGAAAAGAAAGAGAGGAAGGGGAGAGACCGGAAAAAGAAAAGGGAGGAAAAGAAGAGGGAGGGGAGAGACTGGGAGAAGACAAGGAAGGGAAAGGAAAGGAAGGGAAAGGAAAGGAAGGGGGGAGACTGGGAAAAGATTGGGGAGGAAAAGAAAGGGAGGAAGGGGAGAGACTGGGAGAGGATTTGGGAAGAGGAGGAGAAGAAAGGAAGACAATGGAAGAAAATAAGGAAGGAAAGGAGGCAGAACACGAAGGAAATGAAGACGAGGGAAGGAAGAGTCGAATTAAAGAAGGAAAAGGAACAGTATACAGAGGAATACAAAGGAGTACAAACAGCAACAGACCTAATGACCCGATCGAGACTGTTTATTTCAAGGTAGGAACTGATTTTTTTTATTTCAAGGTAGGCACTGATTTTTATACTGATATCAATACTACAAATCAAACCTCAAAACCAGACATTGCAATAAGCTTAAGACTTTGCAACACTGCTATGAGCCTCCCCGCACCCACTTATCAAACCCTCCAATTACTGTCGGTCGGAAAAAGTAAGAAAATATTTATAACATGAATGAAAAATATCTATTAAGCAAAGAAATAAAGAACTGGGAGACGGAAAGGGTGGGAAGAAAAAAGAAATGTTGAATAGGAGGAAAAGAATGAAGAGAAGGAAGGAAATGAAGGATGGGAGAAAGAAAAGAGAGGAGAAGGAAAGGAAGGTTAAGAAGGAAAGGAAAAGAAGGAAGGAAAGAAGGCAAAATGAAGCAAAGAAGGCAAAATGAAGGAAGGAAAGAGGGGAAAAGAAGGAAGTAAAGGAGGAAAGAAGGAAGTAAAGGAGGAAAGAAGGAAGTAAAGGAGGAAAGAAGGAAGGAAAGACGGAAAAGAAGGAAGGAAAGAAGGGAAAATGAGGAAGCAAAAGAAAGAAGTAAAAGAAGAAAGGCAGGAAAAGTGGAATAACGAAAAGGAAGGAATAAAAGGAGGATGGAGGAGGAAAATGAAGGAAGGAAGGAGGGAAAGGAAAAATATTGAGGAGGTTTGAGTGTGGAAGTGGTTGTAAAAGTGTGGTAAAACCCCTGATTGTGGTGGTAAGTGTGGTAGTGGCGCTGTTGGTAGGGATGATTGTGGTGGTTGTGGTAGATTAGAGCTGTAGTAGTAGTAGTAGTAGTAGTAGTAGTAGGAGTGGTGGTGGTATTAGTAGTGAATGATGGTAGTAGTGGTAGTGACGTTACTGTGGTAGTTGTGGTTGTAATAAAGTGACAGGAGTGGTAGTGGTGGTAGTAATGATTGTGGTAGTTGTGGTAAAAGTGGCAGGGTGTTCAATGACAAGTGTGAGGCATAGTAGTGGTAGTGCTGTGTGGTTAAGTGGTAGAAACTGTGGTAGTGATGATAATGGTAGTTGTGGTAGTGATTAGTTGTGGAATCCGAAATAGTACAAGAAAAAGACGTTGTTAATAAAGACAAGGTGTGTGTGTGTGTGTGTGTGTGTGATGACTGATGCTTGTGTTAGTAGTTGCGATGTGTGTGGTAGTAGTGATGGTAATGACAGTGGTTGTGGTAGTAATAGCAGAAGTAGAATTGTGGTACTAGTAGAATTTATAGGTAGGGAAGTTTTGGTGATGGTAGCAGTTGTGGTAGGTATGGTAGACACAATCCTGGTAGGTGAGGTTGTTGTGGTAGTGCTGGTATGTGTGCTAGTTGTGGTAATCGTAGAAATAGTGAGCAGTGGTAGTAGTGGTGGTATGTGTGGTGGTAGTAAGCGTAATGGTATACGTGGTGGTGGTAGTAGTATTGATGACAGTGGTAGTTACGGTAGTCATGGTAGCTGGGATAGGTGTGGTAGTGAGTGGTAGTGTAGTAGTGGTAGATGTGGTTGGTGTGGTAGTGGTGAGAGTGGTGGTAGTAGCGATAGTTGTAACTGCCGTAGATGTGGCAGTGGTGATGGCGTGGTAGCAGTGGTAGTTGCGGTAGGTGTGGTAGATGAGGTAAGTGTGGTAGCAGTGGTAGTTGCGGTAGGTGTGGTAGATGAGGTAAGTGTGGTAGCAGTGGTAGTTGTGGTAGCGGTGGTGGTAGAGCGGTAAGTCACAGGAGAGGGAAGAAGGAGGTGAAATTTGCATAGACCGGAAGTTGTCTGATGCTGTCTCACCTGCCGCTCCATTCTCTCTCTCTCTCTCTCTCTCTCATCCCTTAACTCGTCTCTCCACCCCTTTCTCCTCTATCCTCCCTTCACTTCTATTACAGTAATTCTCTCCCTCTCCCTCTCTCTCTCTCTCTCTCTCTCTCTATGGCGGCGGTATGCATTAACCTAAAGGAGAAGAAATATTACCTGATGAAAAAGACTAATTTTCTTTTCTTTTTTTATTTTATTTTATTTTTTTTTGGGGGGGGTCACGGCCACAACGGTGACGCGCTTTATTTTTTATTTATTTGTTATTTTATTGATTTATTTATTTACTAAGACGATTTTATTCAGCTGTAATGGTGAAGGTACTGATCAAGGCTACTACATTTAAGTTTAATAATAATAATAATAATAGTAAATAATAATGATAATAATAAAATAACATAATAAAAAATGATGATGATGATGATGATGATGATAATAATAATAATAATAACAATAATAATAATAATAATAATAATAATCGCCTGGAGGCAGCAAGAGTGAGATAGTAAAGTCATCAGATGGAACTTACACATGGCACTTGAGACTCTCACATGTCACCACTTGGGCACCAATACAGGGCCCTCTATAGCAGAGGTACGCAAGGCCTACTCACAATCAGGTAATGGTTGTGTGTGTGTGTGTGTGTGTGTGTGTGTGTGTTACGGTACTAATATTCTTTTTAAGTCTTTGAATCTCCTTTTTTCTTTTTTTTGTTACTTCTTGCTACCTCCAGACGATTTTATTCAGCTCTGGATAGATTTTTCAAACTTATTTTTAAAGCAACGAAAAAGGAACCCAAGGCCAGAAACCCTGAACACTCCCCCCCAAGGAAAAAATAAAAACAATGCAGAGAGACAAACTTTTACCTCCTTTACTGCAAATTTTCTCTTCCTTTTTTTGGTTAGTAAAATCGTCCTGTCGCCGAAACAATAAAGTGCGTCATCGGGCTGAAGGGGTTGACATCCTTACTCTCTGATCCGCATTCTCATCGGCTAAGCTCCCTAACACCTTTTCCTGAGCGATTTAATCAAACGAATTGTGCGTCATCGGACTGAAGGGGTTTTTATCACGCCTCCCTAGAACTTCCTCCTTTATTTTTTTTTAATCCGTACTCTCGTCAATTTAAGAAAGCTCCCTAACGCCTTTTCCCAAGCGATTTATTCTGTTTATGAAGCCTTACTGTCCTCTTCTGTGTTGCATAAGGCCGTCCAATATCGCCACCCTGCATAAATAACGTACAAAAGGATATTAACCAATCATATTCAAAAATAAATCGCTAAGGAAGAGGTGTTAGGAAGCTTCCTTAACCGACGAGAATAAGGCCTTGATTTGCTTGGATTTTTTTTTTCTTTTTTTTTACGGAAGGGATTATATAGAGGCTCGTAATCGAACTGGAGGCTACGTAACACCTCTTCCTAAGCGATTTATTTGGCATCTTACGCATTTTACGTCGCAATTCTTCCTAAGCGATTTCATCTGGCATATTACAGATTTTTTTAATAACTTGTGCGTTGCTGAGGAAAATCATGTTGATGTGACTAAATAGCTGAAGAGAACTATCAAGGCGTAATATGCAAAATTAATCGCTAAGAAAAAGTTGTTAAGGAACCTCCAGTACCAATGAGAATACTGCCGATAGCTTCCAATAACTTCCTTCGAGACGAGAGGTATGCCCTGTGTGAAATTAGATCAGGTGGAGGTAGGAAAAAAAAAAAAATGAATTATTTGAGAGAGAGAGAGAGAGAGAGAGAGAGAGAGAGAGGGAGAGAGAGCGGACTGGAGGTGTCAAATAAAACATAATGCACCGGAAGCCCTCACACCTTCCCTCCCTCCCTCCCCCTTTCTCTCCATCCCTCCCCTTTCCTCTTCTCTCCTCCCTCCCTCCTCTCTTTTCCTCCTCTCCCTCTTCCCTCCTTTCACACTTCATCCTTCTATCCTTCCCTCCTTCTCCTCCCCCTTGCCATCCTCCACTCCTCTCTCTCCCCTCCATTTCTCCACCTTTTCTCTCCATTTCCCTCTTCCCTCTCTCTCCCTCTCTACTTTCCCTTCTCCCTCCATATTCCCCCTTCCCTCATCTCTCCCCTATACCCCCTCCTTTACCCTACATCCATCATCCTCCCCCTTCCCCTCTCCCTCCCCCTTCCTCTCTCTTCACCCCCTCCCCCATCCTCCTCCCCCAACATACAGAACAATGAACAATACCAACATAACACACGATATAACAAATACTCCTACCACCATCGCTACTAACATTACCAACACCTACCACCATCGCAACCAACATTACTACCAACATTACCGGAATTCTAACAAACACAGTCAATATTTCATCACTAACAACCAAGATTTGACACTACCAACATTACCAACTAACACACCTACCACCATCGCAACCAACATTACCGGAATTCAAATAAACATTATCAATTTTACTACAAACATCTGAACAACCAATATTTCATCACTACCAACACTGCCAGTTCAACAATACAACCACCATTCCTACCACCATCACAACCAACATTACAACTAGCTTAACAACCACCACTACAACTACAAACATTCCATCCATACAACCAACATTCCACAGCTAGCCTACACCACCACCACCACCACCGCCATCATCATCATCATCATCATCATCATCATCCCAATAATACTCCACTCAAATCCGCTGCAACTACATTATTATCTAAATTGAAGCCAGACGATTTTAAACCCAACCCAGGACGATTTCACTCAGGAGCAAGAAAACCTTCACACACACACACACACACACACACACACACACACACACACACACACACACACACACACACACACTATAACCAACTACATACATCTACAAACACTGCATTCAACATTTCCACATCACCATCGTCAAATCTATAAACATTTAATCTACACAACCACCATAAACATTCCATCCACACAACCAACATTTCAACATTACTACCATTACATCTACAAACATCCATCAACACTGGCCACACCCTGCTGACAGGTGTGGGGGGCAGCGTGACACCTGTATCTTGTATGCACCTGTCACACCTGTCTTAACCCTTTCACACCGAGTATTTCGTTGATATCTCTTTCTCCTATCTAACAAAATCTTCTACTTCTCTCTATTGCCAGACGCCTTAATCCCGGAAGGGGTTGCCACAAACAAATCGCCTCCATCTCGCCCTCCCCCGCCATTTCGCTGCTCTCCCCCAGCTCACACACCCCTCTCTTATACCTCTCTACTCCATCCCTCCATCTCATCCTAGGTCTCCCCTCCCTCCTCCACCTCACTCGCATACACTCTCCTCGTTAGTCTCTAGCTACCGACATCTAACTTAAGTGCTCAAATTAATGATGGCTTTATCTAAACCCCTCAGACCGATTTATTTCTGGATACGTCTGTTAATATCCTTTTGTACGTTATATATGCAAAGTTTGGCGATATTAGAATCAATAAAATCAAAGAAAAACGTAGACATTAAGCTGTAACAAGCAAAATAATAAATCCCTGTCATACACCTCATCTCACACCTGTCTGTCATCTTACGTATTCCTTTCTCTAACCACGTATTACTGTCTCACAATCTCATATCACAAACATATCCTTTACCATTATGTCTCCCACCTTACATATTCCCATCTCCAACCACACACACACACACACACACACACACACACACACACACACAATATACTGTACATGTATTCTTCGGTTCCACTCACTACACTAGACATCCGCCCATCACATCTCATATATATACCTGCCAATCACCTGCCGTCACATCCCACACACCTGAGTTCTTCCTTCATACCTTCCACGTTACACACCTACACCTCGTCCTACACACCTGCTACACCTGCAAATAACCTCTCACACCACCTTTCTCCACCCTTCTACCTGTTACACCCTCCACACCTTCCTCCAAGGCTCATTCACATGCATATCATCTTTTTCACATACACATATCATGCAACTTGGAAACACTACATGCATATTCATATAAATTTATACTCTCTCTCTCTCTCTCTCTCTCTCTCTCTCTCTCTCACATACACACACACACACACACACACACACACACACACACACACACACGTACCAAACCGTCTACAGGTGGTGATAGATTGATTACAGGAGCGGGCAGTTGATCTTAAAATAGCACTCTCTCTCTCTCTCTCTCTCTCTCAGTGGACTCAGCATTTTTCTTGACTCTTTCCTTAGGACGATACCTACTTCTAAGCAGACGATTTCTTTCAGCCATAGAATGAATTAGGAAAAGATGAGCTATATTTTCTCAGTACTGGAAGACGATTTTTTCACCTTGAGGGATTTTAAGAACTAGAGGGATTTGTATATAATTTGTTTTGTCAAAGGATTTCTTTCAGCTCAGGGGATAGTATACGAATTGGATTTTTTTAAATATATAAACTTCATAATCCCTTCACTACCAACCATCTCTCCAAAATAAACATATCAGCAAAAGACAGATGGATAGATAGACAGACAGATAGATAAATGGATATAGATAGATATGAGGCACAGACAGACAGCGACAGAACGACAGATGGATAGACAGATATCGATATTGATAGATATGACAGAGAGAGACCGACAGACAGAGACAGACAGACAGATAGATGATTAGACAGATAGATATAGACAGATAAACACCCTGGGTCTGAAGAGGTTAACACTTTCAAGGTTCTTTCACTTAGCCTCGAGATACCTAATATAAAACCCATCACTAGAAACGAAAACCTAAATAAAGAAGTTGTTTTTGAGGCACTAACGAACAGATCTTGAATTTGGCTCTCTGTTATCCTGTTCTTGTTTTTTTCTTGGAGGGAGCAATCTTGGGGGCGCCTGGTCTTTGGTTCCTTCTTCCTTACACACACACACACACACACACACACACACACACACACACACAGGGAAGCCTTTTTCATTGTATTTATATATTTACCTATTTTATTTATTTCTGTAGCTAATTTTTTCTACTTTTTTGCACATTACACCTTAAAATTCCCTGCATTACACTGACGGTATATCGTTTCAATACTCCCATAATTTGCATCTAGAAAATACAAAAGGATACTGAGGATTAAAATGAAAATAACAAATAATATATATGTGTGTATGTATGTATGCAGGTAGGTAGGTAGGTAGATAGGTAGGTTGGTAAGTGAGTATGTATGTATGTATGTATGTATGTACGTATATGTATGTATGTATATATGTAAGTATATGAATGTATGTATGTGTGTTTATGTATGTAGGTTGGAAGGCAGGTGTATATATATATCGCGGAAAGAAGAGGTTGTGGGAAAAACGCTTCCGTATATTGCTCTTCAGGATAAAATTTCAGACGACAGAATTATGAATGATTTGCCGATTCACTACGATGACCTCCTGTACCTTAACCTTCGCTATCTCCAAATGATTTTAAACACCTTCACTTTACACCTACACATACAGAACACATACACACCTACATACATCTAAATACATTCCTATCACACAACTTCACATACACATACATACATCCACACACACATACTCACACACACGCCACGTACACGTATTTACACACGAGACAAGCACAGGGGAACAAAACACATACGTACACAGCTGCCACACATGTGCATCTCACCCCAAACACCTGTCTCACATCATAAACAACCCTCCATTATAGCTACGCCTGCAGCCACAACATTTACACCTGCAAATGACACACACACACACACACACACACACACACAAACGTCAATTATGTATTTTGTGCAGTTTTTGTATGGACATTTACACAAGAAAAATAAATAGCACAAAAAAGGTAAATGAAAACAAGGAAATATTAGGAGCAAATAAAACTGGAATGTAGACCAATAATAAAGTAAATAAATAAATAAATAATATAAAGATGCGTTAGGGAATAGGTGTAACAGGTAAGGGAAGGCAACTGGGGAGGAAGGGAAAATAGGGACGAGAGGAGGATAAGATGAGAGGGAAAGAAAGGGAGGCAAATGAAGGATGGAGAGAGGGAGGGTGAAGGAGAGCTGGGAAGGGATGCACGATGAGTGGGGAGAGGAGGAGGCAGACTCGGGAGGAAAGTTGGGAGGGAAGGAAGCAAGCTGGGGAGGGAAGGAGACAGGTTGGTGATGGAGGGAGGGAGGCAGGCTGGGGAGGGAGGGAGGAAGGCTGGGGAGGGAGGGAGGCATGCAGGGGAGGGAGAGAGGAGGCATGCTGGGGAGGGAGAGAGGAGGCATGCTGGGGAGGGAGAGAGGAGGCATGCTGGGGAGGGAGAGAGGGAGGCATGCTGGGGAGGGAGAGAGGGAGGCAGGATGGGGAGGAAGGGAGGCAGGCTGGGGAGGGAAGGAGGCAGGCTGGGGAGGGAAGGAGGCAGAATGGGGAGGGAAGGAGGCAGGCAGGCTGGGGAGGGAAGGAGGCAAGATGGGGAAGGAAGGAGGCAGGCTGGGGAGGGAAGGAGGCAGGCTGGGGAAGGAAGGAGGCAGGATGGGGAGGGAAGGAGACAGGCAGGGGAGGGAAGGAGGCAGGCAGGGGAGGGAAGGAGGCAGGCTGGAGAAGTGACGGGAGGGGGAGAAGGAGGGGAGGGAGGGAAGCAGGCAGGCAGGGGAGGGAAGGAGGCAGGCTGGAGAAGTGACGGGAGGAGGAGAAGGAGGGGAGGGAGGGAAGCAGGCTGGGGATGGAAGGAGGGAGGGAGGAAGGGGAGTGAGGGAGGGAGGGAGGATCTGTCTCCTCCTTGACAGGCTCGCGTGACCTCCCTCCTCCCACCACACCTGAGGGAGGGAGGAAGGGAGGGAGAGAGAAGAATAAAGGAGAGAGAGAGAAAGTATTAATGTGCATGGGAGAAAGGGTGGGAAAAGTAGATGGACAGATAGATGGAAAGATAGCTACAGACAGATAGATATAGACACTTTATACACACACACACACACACACACACACACACACACACACACACACGTCACATCCAAATCACCTGTAAGCACAAAAATAAAAACCAATATATACCATCACGAAAAAAGGATAAATGGAACTAAGGTAGACAGAGGGTGATACAGCAGGTAGATAAAATGGAGATAAAAACAGAGGTAGATTAAAAAGTAGATAAATACACAGGTAGACGAAGTAAAACCAACAACACAGCCAATTCCAGGTATACCTTGTTCTTAAGACAGGTAACTTAATTGCTAATCTTACCTGCTTAATTAAGGTAATGCATTTTTATTTTAACTTATTTATTTATTTTAATTCTATTTTATTTATTTATTTATTTATTATTTATATCATCCGAATATATTAATCTTAAATAAATCCTCAGGTAATGGAGGGATTAACGAAGACTCTACGTAATAAATCCCTTCAGTAATCCTGCAGGTGAATAAAATCGTCTAGATATAACTGTCATCGGACTGAAGGGGCTAAAATCGTCAATACAGGGGGATTTTTGTACATTATTTTTACTGCCTTCGGGCGATTTTGGTCAATTTAGGGGATTTATGTAGTAGTAAAGGGATTAATGAAGGTTGTGTCTATTTCGTCTAGAGAGAGAGAGAGAGAGAGACCACAAAAGATACCGACAGTTTTTTTTTATTAACAACAGACATCTAAGTTTTTTTTTTTTTTTTAGAGAGAGAGAGAGAGAGAGAGAGAGAGAGAGAGAGAGAGAGAACAAAAGACACCGACAGTTTTTCATTAAGAGAGACAAGTATTAAGAATTATTTTAACCCACGTTTTCCTTTTATTTAACACCTTCAGACGATTTTCTTTAAGGGAGATTTAAGGGAGATTTAATTTAAGGGAGATTTTTCGAACTGGGGAGATTAGATATAGACTTAATAAATCCCCCCATTACTTTAAATCCTTCTTAAAGGCCAAAAAAATCGTCTGGAGAAAGCCTATTTAGAGGGAAAATAACGTCTATCTATCTATCTATTGCCAGACGCCATAATCCCGTAAGGGGTGGCCAGTTGACTTTGAGTTAGTTGTTTTACGGGGAGGGGCACTAATCCTCCACCAACCCACTTGCTGACACGTAGGGAGCACGTATGGTTTGGTTATATGGTTACCACCCGGCGTTGTAAATGGTTTCTTGGCTTACAGGAAACCATTTGGCTTGTCACTCAATGTAAAGCCACCTGTAAAGGAAAGAAAAGCAATAAGAAGTGACAGGAAAGATGGGAGAAATAGGAAGAGAGGAGGGCAGGCACAGAAGAAGAATGATAAAGGCTATGGAAGAAGTAGGCAGCACTACATCAAGTGAGTGGATGATGGTCGCCACCACCTACCACAAAAGGGAAAATAACGTCAAAGGAGTTAATAGATAGACAGATATAGATAGATAGATAAAACATGTAATAAACTAAACCAGACAAATAGATAGCAGAAAGGCTAAAACAAATAAATACGAAACATAGATAGACAGATAGATAGAGACATAGATAAATAGATAAAAGATAAGAACCAAAAGCACAGATAGATAAATAGCCTTTTCGCTAACTAATTATTTTCATTACCTTCGTGAGGCCATAATTTATCTATCGCCCCTTTTATCTATTAATCAAGAAGTGGGGGGGAGGGAGGAAAGGAGGGAGGTAACATCTGTCGTGGAGGTAGGTTGGTAGGTAGGTGGGTTGGTAGGTCGACGTGAAGGTAGGTAGGTAGGTACTGAGTTAAAATGTAGGTAGGTAATGGACTGGAATGTAGGTAGGTAGGTAGGGAGTTAAAATGTAGGTAGGTATATGGACTGGAAGGTAGGTAGGTCGGTGTTGACTGTTGGTAGGAGGGTAAGGAGACAGACAGACAAACAAACATGCAGACAGACTGACAGAGACAGGATGGTGGGTAGGTAGGAACGAGGGAAGTAGACTAGGTAGGTAGGTAGGTAGGTAGGTAGGAAGGCATGCAAGAAGGTACCATAAGGGAAGGAGGAATGCAGGGAAGGACAAAGGAAAGGAAAGGAAGGGAGGGGGAGGGGAAACGAAGGGCATGTCGGCAGATGGGACACACACACACACACACACACACACACACACACACACACACACACACACACACACACACACACACACACACACACACTATTTCTGCAGACTCGTAATACAAAGACATTCTCTCTCTCTCTCTGTCTCTCTCTCTCTCTCTCATACTTCCAGCAAAGGAGAAAATGAAAACAGCACGCGCGTGTGTAGTAAATTGCGTGCACACTCAAAGCACCCGGTGTCGCAATACTGATAAGAAAGATAAGGCAGTCAGGTCTTATCATCACCAGCCAACCCATAAACAATTCATACGCACACAAAAACATACATCATTCATACGTACATATACATAATACATTCATTTTGTGCACATAAGCATACATTCCTCATACGTACACACATCTTCGTTATTCATACGTACACATACAAAAATTTATACGTACACATACAGAAACATACATTATTCATACGTACATACAAAATCCATACAATACCCATTCGTACACGTTTTTATGTACGTTTTGGTCATTTTTTTACACGACGCACACAACATTCAAAACTGCGCACATAAGCAATTCACAGACCCATACATTAGCATATATTATTCACTCATACAGTTACACACGTCATATACTTTCAGTCATACATATCATACACTTTACTCCGTTAGATATACATACATACATACATACACATATACACACACACATTACTCACTCATACTGTAAATACTATGACGCACACCCATGAACAAAACATACTAACATACATAACCATACATTATTCACTCATACATACATACATAAATCATACATACACACACACATATATATATACACACATTACTCACTCATACTGTAAATACTATGACGCACACCCATGAACAACACATACTGACATACATACACACACACATATATATACATACATACACACATTGCTCACTCATACTGTAAATACTATGACGCACACCCATGAACAACACATACTGACATACATAGCCATACATTATTCACTCATACAGATGGAAGAAAGTTTGAGGAGCCGATATTTAGCAAAAAACACCCTTAACTTTTTCAATCCAATGTCATCTTAATTTTTCTGGCTAATTACATTTTTTTTTTTTCACTTCTGGAGGGGACACACTCACACAGAAGCAGGTTATGCATTTAATTATAATCACACACACACACACACACACACACAAACAGGTGCTGAGCGAAACCAGCAAAGACTGCAGAAGTGTGCGTGTGAATATATGGACGTACATGAATATTTCGACGACGATAATTGTGTGTGTGTGTGTGTGTGTGTGTGTGTGTGTGTGAGAGAGAGAGAGAGAGAGAGAGAGAGAGAGAGAGAGAGAGAGAGAGAGAGACCTTAAAAACCAACAATAATCAATCTCTTCATATATACACAAACAATTTCGAACAAACACAATCATCCGTTCTCTCTCTCTCTCTCTCTCTCTCTCTCTCTCTCTCTCTCTCTCTCACACACACACACACACACACACACACACACACACAAACACCCCACACACACAACACCTTCCCCCCCCCACACACACAAATGATCACACACACCCAAAAGAAACACAGCCTGGCCTAACACACCCACAAACACAAAGATCCAAACACCACTGGTCGTAAAGAAACATTAACCAATCACGCTAATCAAAGACGGAAGCGGGGACGACTGCGAGGCACGGTAGGGCAGCAGTCACACCGCTAATCACCACCAATCACACTCCTAAACATTCCAGTCACACCAATCACACTCCTAATCACACCAGTCACACGCCACAGTCACAACACATTCATAACGCCGCTTCCAACCACTCACCACGGAGGCGAGGGTGGTTTAGCGTGACAGCTTTGCGGACCGTGAGGAAGGAGTAGGAGTGTACTACGGACTGTGAGGAAGGAGTAGAGGAAGGACTGTACTGCGGACCTTGAACGAGGAGTGAAGGAAGGAGTGTACTGAGGAAAGCCTAGCGAGGAAAGAGTAGAGGAAGGAGTGTAGGTGAGGGAGGAGTAGAGGAAGAAGTGTAGCCTATTGCGGACTGTGAAAGAGGAGTAGAAAAAGAAGTGTACTGATGCTGAAGTAGAAAGCGTACGGCAATGCAAATCAAGGTGACTGCAAAACACTTTCAGATAAACTCGAAAAATCATCTGCTTAGTCTAGAAACATCCCACGAGAGGCCTCCCCCAAACCTCTATCTACCACTGATCAAAATTCAGGAAGTGTCATATACACTTCATGGGAATTGCGATGTTTTCCTTAGATTTTACAAACTATCGCACTTATGACACAATTTACCTTAACTTGCCTGAATATGAGAAAAAATCAAGGTATTCGTAAAACTTTAATCGGACCTCTTTTGACTTGTCCCCAGAAGTCAAAATTTTATACGTATCTAAAGCACCTGATAAACTTTGTAAGGTCCTTTCTTTTTTAATTATCTATGCAAGGACTGTAGGGTATACAATATTTTGGGGCAATCTTATCGTGAAAGGGTTATTATAATCCTTGTAATAATAATAATAATAATAATAATAATAATAATAATAATAATCTAAAATGCACAGTTAATAGTAAATGCTCTCGAACAACCAATCAAACGCGAAGTTGCAAAAGTTAAAGGCTCGTCTCTTCTCAGATTTTTTTTTTTTTTTTCATGAAAAAAAAAAAAAAAAAAAAAAAAAAAATGCTACAGAATAAGCTAAAACACAAGACCCATTTTCCCACCTGCCTCTTATCAATAATGCATTTTCCATTTACAACGTCATTTATATACAGCATAATTCTACACCTGTTCTGTGTTACGCTGACTGTCACGGATGCTTGAGAGAGAGAAACTATCCGTTCCTTCCCGGCCATACCCCTGACGTGTGTGTGTGTGTGTGTGTGTGTGTGTGTGTGTGTGTGTGTGTGTGTGTGTGTGTGTGTGTGTGTGTGTGTGTGTGTGTGTGTGTGTGTGTGTGTGTGCAGCAGTGTGCGTGTTGGCGTGGAGCAAATCTGGTGAGGTATAACTGATAAGGCAAAGGAACAAGGAACATTGTGTGCTACTGACTACATACTCTAATTCTACTTAGGATGGAAGCCGTGTGTGTGTGTGTGTGTGTGTGTGTGTGTGTGTGTGTGTGTGTGTGTGTGAGTGTGAGAGAGAGAGAGAGAGAGAGAGAGAGAGAGAGAGAGAGAGAGCGTACACTATCTTCTACATCCTCTTACAAGTTTCAGAGGGAAAAAATTTACACGAAATATATTCTGAACAAACAAAATAAATTCTTAGTACCCCCCTTCACCCAGGTAAAAAAAATAATAATAAAAATAAACTTCCTATTTCTTAAAACTCCAGATATAAGACTGAAAATCTCAATGAATCTACTGCATTTAAATATTCAAGAACTTTATTGTGTTCTAAAATATTACTTTAATTTAACATGGAACTGAGAATCGAAAGAGTACAAAAAAAAGAAAAAGACCTTGGATGTAACCTTGGGAATCGACACACACACACACACACACACACACGAAATTTACCAGTCTAAACAGTAAAAATCTTGGTATTCTACATACTTCCTTGTACACACTAAATAATCTGTTTTTCAAATCTATATAAATCAACTCAATTAAATCCAGTCATGAAAATTTACTGACCTACCTTGATCACTAACTTCCCCTCCAATCTGTCACCTCTCACCCTACTGTATCTCCTGCCTCACCCTTGCCTCAATTGTCCTACCTCCTGCCTCACCCTTGCTTCATCCCTACCTCACCTGCCCTACCTCCTGCCTCACCCCTACCTCACCTGCCTTACCACCTGCTTCATCATTACCTCACCTGTCCTAAACTCGGCCTCACCTGTATTCCTACCTCACCTGTCCTCCTACCTCATCTGTCCTATCTCCTGCCTCACCCTACGACATCCCTACATCACCTATCAAACCTACCTCACTCTTGCCTGCCTCTCACGGTGCCTACCTCAAAACCGTGCCTACCAATCAGCACCATTCAAAATCCTACCACATTCGGAGCATACACAGACCGGAAAGCAAAATAATACGGAAAATACGACACCTTAATTTACGACCAAGCAAAGAATATAACGTAATGGTGTATGTAGATCGTGAGGCAAATATGGCACCATGGCACTTCACTTTGCGATGGAATTAACATCATGACGTCATACTTTACCTTCATTACATCACCCATGACGTCATCACCACCATCCAACACTTACCTGGAAAGAGAGAGACTGAATTAATGCAGAAGTAAAGGTTTCAAATAATTATGCAGACAGAAATAATGATGATAATAATAATAATAATAATAATAACAACAGTAATAATAGTAATAAAAATTAATAATAATAATAATAATAATAATAATAATAATAATAATAAACTAGTGAAAAAGCACCACCCAAGGCCACTCTGTACCCTCCTAAAAACAACTAAAACTTATAAATAATACATACGTCCTTGAACACGTGTTTATACCCTATTCAATTTATATGCTTTTTCTTTTACTACGGTACAACAACAACAACAACAATTACTACTACTACTGCTATACGATTTACCTATTACTACTACCACAACTACAACTACTACGACTATTACCTATTACTAATACTACTAATACTATCACAACAACAACAACAACTACTACTACGACTATTATCTATTACTACTACTGCTACTAATAATAATGATAATATAACAACAACTACTACCACTACTACTAATACTACTACTACAGCTACAACCATCACCACTAGCACCACAATACTATCCAATCCTTTAACACCACTAACAGCGCAACTCCTACCTCACTAATAGCTTCTAATAACTGCTACTACAACCAACGTACAATTACGCTACTTCCACCAACGTACAGCCCCTTCCCCTACTCTAATTACACAGTACAAATATTGCACCTACTCTACTACTACTACTACTACTACCACCACTTAACAACACCCCTTTCTACAACCATTCATACTTCCTACACACAACAACTACAATTACCCCACAAACCACTTATGTACAACCCTTCCCCTACTCCAATTACACACTACAATTACTACTACCATTACTACTACTACTACCACTACTACTACTACTACTACTATAATTGCCCACGTGGTCGCCCATTCACAAAAATAATGAGGCCCCGTGACGTCACCCAGTCATTCATAAACGTAATGACAACTGCCTCCTTAACCTAATTGTGTGTGTGTGTGTGTGTGTGTGTGTGTGTGTGTAAGGATTCTGTGTGTGGATGAGAACTGTGTATGTGTGTGAATGAATGAGAGTAGTGTGTGTGTGTGTGTGTGTGTGTGTGTGTGTGTGTGTGTGTGTGTGTGTGTGTAAGGATTCTGTGTGTGGATGAGAACTGTGTATGTGTGTGAATGAATGAGAGTAGTGTGTGTGTGTGTGTGTGTGTGTCAACGTAATTGTACCTGTCTCACCATTTTGCGTCAATTTAGGCGTGTGTATGTGCGGTTGGTTGGTGTGCACATTCCCACGTGTGCGTGTGAATTAAGACGCCTGTGTAGGTGCACATGTACGTAATTACCCCCTCCACCCTGGCCCATCCTCGCGTAGCTAACGGGACTGAGATGACTATGATGATGATGATGACAATGATGAAGATTACTGATGATGATGATGATGATGATGATGATGACGAGGACAATGATGAAGATGACTGATGATGATGATGATGATGATAACTTCGATAATGATGATGATGATGATGACCTATTATATACATCGTTCGCCTTCAATAACCCCTTCAGTGCTGTCTTTGGCCAGCACTCTCATTCCTTAAGGAGGGTCCCTAACACCTCTTTCTTAGCGATTTATTCTTGGATTCAGATGGTTCGTATCCTTTTGTACTGCAGAGTATGCCGATGTTAGAAGGATTTATGTAATACAGAAGAGGAGAGTAAGGTGTAATAAAATAAACTGCTTAGGAAAAGGTGTCAGGGAGCTTCCTTGAATAAAGAACAGATGGCAACAGCACACGTCTCAAGAAAGATGAGTTAGTAATTAATGAGTCTTGGGAGGAATGATCGTTAATGAGTGGGGATGGCAATGCAAGGGGGTGGTTCTGATGATTACAAGTCCTTTTAACAGCTTACATAGGAAAACAGATGATGTAGCAAAATGACAGATTATGACAATACACACAGTACACCAATTACGAAGACATCCCGATAAAGACAGATTTTGCCTTTTTAATAACACTAAGGTAATGCTACAAATATACTGTTTACCCACCTACCTACCTACCTACGTATCTATCTATCTATCTAAAATATAATATAGTTACACATACAGATAGGTAGATAGAGAATATAAAAACAAAGACAGGTAAATAGAGGGATAGTGAAAGAAACAAAATGATGTAAGTAGCTCGATAGATTGAAACAGATAGAGTGAATTCGTGGTAGCAATTAGAAGTCAATGTATGGAACTGTATGACGTATGCTCCCTATAGTGCGTATAATTATATGGTATTGTGTGAGTGTTAAGGCATGCGTGAGAGAGAGAGAGAATTATGTATGAGTGCAAGTATACAGTGTCTTGTGCATACGCGCTCTCTCTCTCTCTCTCTCTCTCTCTCTCTAAGACAGTACGTGCGTCCTAATTCACTTAACAACGCAAAAACCGGTAACAGGCAAATTACACCTACTCACATTAAACAACCGCAATTTAGTGGGACGAACTCATGAATGGGCCGAAACCTTACTATCATGGGTGGAATTATGAATGAGCACGTGACAATAACAAAGATTACGGGGGATTTAAACACCCACGTGGTCGAGCGTGATTATAAACATTAGCCACGTGATTTGCCCACTGCGTCTTAAATTATCACGTGGACATGAAGAGAAAGTGGAGAAGGACGGGGGAGGAGGAGAGAGGGATGGAGAGGGAGGAAGGAAAAGGAGGGAAGGTGGAGTTGGGAAGGGATGGAGATAAGGTCATGGGAAGGGAGAAAGGTGGGGGAAACGGAAAGGGGAGGGCAATGGATACAGGAATGCAGAGAGAGAGAGAGAGAGAGAGAGAGAGAGAGAGAGAGAAACCACTCTAGCTCAATCAACTGTAGTTCTCAATATGCATGATTTTATATTGGCTTTTTTTTTTTTTTTTTTTTTTTTTTTGCTCGTCAGTAACCTAAATGATTACGCTCTCAAGAACTGCTTAATCAATCAATCAATCAAGCAAGCAAGCAAAGAGAGGAAAGGAAGAATTATAATGACGTTAGAAAAGGTGAATTAAAAGTAATGACTAATAAAGGAAATAAGAGGAGAGAATTTAAGAGATAAGAGGAGATGGGAGGAAAAGAGAGGAGGATAATAAGAGGAAAAAGGAACACTGAGGTAGGAAATTATTGAGAGAGAGAGAGAGAGAGAGAGAGAGAGAGAGAGAGAGAGAGAGAGAGAGAGAGAGAGAGAGAGAGAGAGAGAGAGAGAGAGACCACTTAGGAGAGAATGCTCGATTATAAGAGGTAATGATTATGCGTGTGCGTGTATGTACGTATGTGTATGCGCATGTGTGCGTGCTTGCATGTGTCCCATAAAAATTCTGCTTGTGTGTGTGTGTGTGTGTGTGTGTGTGTGTGTGTGTGTGTGTGTGTGTGTGTGTGTGTGTGTGCACGAAAATAAATTCTTTCCTAAAAACTGTGTAAGAATACAAATTTTCCTATAACGTCGAGAGAGAGAGAGAGAGAGAGAGAGAGAGAGACAGACAGACAGACAGACGTAAAGGACAGAACGAATAATAAGGTTATGAAAAATGCGGTCGAGGTCTGATGATTATTAGTGTGTGTGTGTGTGTGTGTGTGTGTGTGTGTGTGTGTGTGTGTGTGTGTGTGTGTGTGTGTGTGTGTGTGTGTGTGTGTGTGTGTGTGTAACTGTTCATCCGTGTGCGTAAATCCTAATGTGTCAGGCCTGGAATGCACCTGAACTACACAAAAATGCTTGGGTGTATTTTACTGTTCCTCTGCATACGTTTTATTGCCTCTGTGTGTGTGTGTGTGTGTGTGTGTGTGTGTGTGTGTGTGTGTGTGTGTGTGTGTGTGTGTGTGTGTGAAGTAGGCTGTCGCCGCCCCTCCTGTCAACTCTCCGTCCCTCCGCCTTTGCCTGACACGTTTTGAGAGAGAGAGAGAGAGAGAGGTGGGGGGAAGGGAAAGAAACTTCTTAGAAGGTAAGGACAGGTAAAATAATATTAATATATGGAGAAAGAAGTCTAAAGAAAAAGAAAAAATAAGAAAATACAAGAAATACACAAGGAAAGTCTGGGGAAGAGTGAATGAATGAATGAATAAATAAACAAATTAATTAATAAATAAATAGTACATATATATATATCTAATCACTTTATAATTCCTAAGGCGTTGTGGAGGCCCCGGGATCCCAAAGGACTGCAGGTTAAGATGCCCGTTTCCTTATGTCCACTATCCTCCTTTCGAGGATTAGAGAGGGCCAGTTATTCGCTCGGCTATATTGGTGCCACCACTTGAAGGAGTCCCTCCCTAATATCAGTAGCCAAAATAAATAAATAAATAAAAACTACCTCTGTGGATATCCAAGGATCAAATCGAGACAGCTTCCAACTCACTCCCTCATTTTCATCTTCATCTCTCGGGCCTGTCATTTCCACCATCAATATTGGTGCCACTCCTTACCCTCCTCTATGAAATAAAAATTAATGATGGCTGCATGAGACTCCTCCAATTCGAAATCAAATCGGTGAATAAAATCGTCCAGCAGCATCAAAAATAAAATAATACATGAAGTTAATCTAAGGTGGATACAGTAAGCCTCCCCAGGTGACGAGAATACAAAGGTAAGTCAAAGGCCAGGTGTGAGAGGAACCCTGTAATATACCTGACTCTTCTTCACGTGAGTCGCTGCTACAAGGGGTGGTCTGTGAGTCACCCAAGGGGGATGGTGATGGTGGTAATATATGAATCACATACGGGGAAGAGAGGTGGGCGGTGGTGGTGGTGGTGATGGCGATGGTAATATTTGTGGTGGTAGTGGTGGTGCTGATGCTAGTGGTGGTGTTAGCAGCGTTGGCACATAAATCATATCAGAGTTAAGTTCTGCTCCCTATATGAGACCCAGGTGTGTGCCGAAAGTCAGGAAGTCCAGTGGTGGTGGTGGTGGTAATGTCTGTAATGGTGACGGTGGTGATGGTAAGGTTTATAGTGGTCGTGATGGTGGTTGTAATATTAGTGATTGTATGTTTGTGGCAGTGGTAGTGGTGATGGTGATGGTACTGGCGTAGTGGTGATGGTGGTAATATTAGTGATGGTATGTTAGTGGTGGGGGTGGTGGTGATGGTGATAGTGGCAGAAACAGTAGCAGCTGTGGTGGTGGCAGAACATGCGTCACATCACGGTTCAGTTCTGGTCCGCTGAGAGTGCCAGGTGTGGAGGTGAAACGAGGTGGTCCAGTAGTTAGCATGGTGATATTAGCGGTGACCTAAATATCAACAGATGGAGGGGGAGGCCAAGGATGAGATGGAGGGATGGAGTGGAGAGGTATATGAGAGAGGAAGGGTGTGAGCTGGGAGCAGAGCAATGAAATGGCGGGGGACAGGGCGACATGGAGGCTATTTGTTTGTGGTCACCCCTTACGGGATTAAGGCGTCTGGTAATAGATTGTGATAGATAGGCTGGCTTCATAAACTCCTGATGTACAGCCAAACTGAAAAATGAGGAAGTGAAGAAGCGCTGTTGTTCTATGTTGATGTGACTGAAAGCGTTAAGAGAAACATTCTGAGATGGTTTGGCCGAGTGGGGAGGATGGAGGATGAGAGACTGACAAGGAGTGTTATGTGAGTGAGGTGGAGAGAGGGAGGGGAGACCGATGATGAGATGGAGGGATGGAGTGGAGAGACAGGCTGTATGAGAAGGAGAGGGAGGTGTGATTGGGAAGGAGAGTGTCATGATGGCAGAGGACAGGCTGACATGGAGGCGATTTGCTTGTGGCCACTTCTTACGATATCAAAGTATCTGGACAGATGTACAGATAGACAGATAGATACAGATACAGATAGACCGACAGACACAGAGACATAGACAGATGGATAGATAAAAACAGATAGATACGAGGTAGTTTACTGGTGCTGTCTGATAATGAACAACCAACAAGAATACATTTTTAACTGAATAAATCTCCAGTTCTGAATGAGTTAGAACGAACACACACACACACACACACACACACACACAACAACAACAACAACAACAACAACAACAATAATAATAATAATAATAATAATAATAATGCTAAAAATAAAAATCCTCGCAGGTTGGAGCTGAAGAGCTTAACTGGGATTGTGTGTGTGTGTGTGTGTGTGTGTGTGTGTGTGTGTGTGTGTGTGTGTGTGTGTGTGTATGAAGGTATGCTAGGATGTGGAGGTCTACTGTAGATATGTGGAGGGGTGGAGGCGAAAAGAAGGATGTGGAGGTGGATGGAAGTATGTGGCGGTGGTTGGAGGTATGTGGAGGTGGGTGGAGGTATCAAGAGGGGTCGAGGAGGAAGGAGGTATGTTGTGGTGGGTGGAGGTACCAAGAGGGGTGGAGGAGGAAGGAGGGATATGGAGGTGGGTGGAGGTATGTGAAAGGGTGGAGGTGTGTGGAGAGGGGTGAAGGTGTGTGGATGAGTGGAGAGGGGTGGTGTGTGGATGCGTGGAGAGGGGAGAAGGTGTGTGGATGTATGGAGAGGGGTTAAAATGTGTGGATGTGTGGAGAGGGGTGAAGGTGTGTAGATGTGTGGAGAGGGGTGAAGGTGTGTAGATGTGTGGAGAGGGGTGAAGGTGTGTGGATGTGTGGAGAGGGGTGAAGGTGTGTGGATGTGTGGAGAGGGGTGAAGGTGTGTGGATGTGTGGAGAGGGGTGAAGGTGTGTAGATGTGTAGAGAGGGGTGAAGGTGTGTAATGTGTGGAAAGGGGTGAAGGTGTGTAATGTGTGGAGAGGGGTGAAGGTGTGTAGGCGTGTGGTGGGATGCGGGGGTGGGTGGTGGTATGTGAGGGTGGGTGGCTAGATATGGAGGTGGGTGGAGGGATGTGGAGGTGAATGGGGGGCTGTAGAGGTAGGTGGGGGGATGTGGAGGGATATATGTGGAGGTGGATTTAGGGATGTGGGGGTGGGTGGATCGATGTGGAGGTGTGGAGGTGGAAGAACTGAATGGAGGTGAAAGCATATGTGGAGAATGATGGAGGTGGAGAAGGGGAGTGGCAACGAGGGGAGAGAGAGAGAGAGAGAATGATGGGAGGGTAACAGGTGTGTCGTACTGTGGAGGAAATGGAGACGGAGGTAAGGTATGTGGAGGTGGAGGTAAAGGTATGTGGAGCTGGAGGTAAAGGTATGTGAAGATGGAGGTAAAGGTATGCGAAGATGGAGGTAATGGTATGTGGAGGTGGAGGTAAAGGTATGTGAAGGTGGAGGTAATGGTTTGTGAAGGTGGAGGTAAAAGTATGTGGAGGTGGAGGTAAACTACAGTAGGGTGGAGGTGGAGGTAAAGGTATGTGGAGGTGGAGGTAAAAGTATGTGGAGGTAAAGGTATATGGAGGTGGAGGTAAAGGGACGTGGAGGTGGAGGTAAAAGTATGTGGAGGTAGAGGCAAAGGTATGTGGAGGTGGAGGTAAAGGTATATGGAGGTGGAGGTAAAGGTACGTGAAGGTGGAAGTAAAGGTATGTGGAGGTGGAGGTAAAAGTATGTGGATGTGGAGGTAAAGGTACGTGAAGGTGGAGGTAAAGGTACGTGAAGGTGGAGGTAAAGGTATATGCACGTGGAGGTAATGGTATGTGAAGGTGGAGGTAATGGTATGTGAAGGTGGAGGTAAAGGTATGTGAAGGTGGAGGTAACCTACAGTAGGGTGGAGGTGGAGGTAAAGGTATGTGGAGGTGGAGGTAGGGTGTGGACGAAGTGGAAAGAGGTAAAGCAAGAATAACAGGCGAGGCATAAGAGGGAAGTGAGTCAAGGTGTAAGGAAGAGGCAAATGTATAGAGGAGCAGTGGATGTGGAGGTGGTGGTGGGGTGTGGAGGTGGAGGTAAAGGCAGGGTGTGAAGGTGGAGGTAGGGTAGCTTGAGAAGGTGTGGTAGGGGAAGATGTACGTGAACCGGAGGGTAGGGTGTGGAGGCAAGGTAGGGTGTGGAGGGAAGTAGATTAAGGTGATGGAGGTAGAATGGCAATAACAGGTGAGGTACGACAGGGAGACAACACATAAGAACTGAGGTTAAGTGAGGCAAGAGGTGAGAGGTGAGGCAAGAGGTGAGAGGTGAGGCAAGAGGAGTATGCTATGGAAGAGACAAACGTAAGGCGAAGCTGCAGTCTACCATCTTCCTTTCGGGGGATAGGGAGGGAGTAGAAGGAAATGTGTAGTAGTGGACAGTGGAGTTGCCCGGCCATATCGATGCCACCACGGGAAGGCGTCCCTCTCCAGGACCGAAGGTGGAGGTGGAGGCAGGGTGTGGAGGTGGAGGGGGAAAAGTGGTAATAGGTGAGGTAAGAGGTAAGGCAAAAGGTGTGTCGAAGAGGTATGGAAGGGTCGAAGAGGAGGCAAAGGTGGAGGTATGGCGGTGGAGGCACAGTAGCAATAACAGGTGAGGTAAGAGGGAGGCAAGAGAGAGAGAGATAGAGGTAAGAGGTGAAGCAAGAGAAGCCAGAAGGTCGTACCCCACACAAACACACAGTCAGACAGGAGACGGGTAGGGTGTGGGAGAGGTGGGGGAGGCTACAACAGGAGGCGGGGAATACGTGGTGTGGGACGCGTGGTATTGGCTGGAGGCGGAGGTGTGGGCGGGGTCGGAGGCAGGACCAATGAGGGTGCGTGTGGAGGCGGGGCTGGTCTGGGCGGGGCTGGGTGCGGTGTGGCTCCCAGTCCCCGCAGTGGTCTGGTGAAGTGCGTGTCGGGGGTGTGTGTGTGTGTGCCGCCGCCGCCATCCCAGCCCAGCCCCTTCTGCCATCCCGCCGACTGCCATCAGCGTCCCGTGGCATCCCTATCCTCCTGCCATCTCACCCTGACACCCCTATCCTGCTGCTCGCTAACTGCCATCTCGTGACATCCTATCCTGCCTCCTCGCCATCCTATCCAGCTGAAATCCTCTATCCTGCAACCAGCTGCCAACTCGTTTTGACAACCCTATCCTGCCATCCCGACATCCTATCCAGCTGACATCCCAATTACCATCCCATCCCGGCATCCCTACGTATCCTCTCTCGACTCTACGACATCCTATCCAGTTGGAATCTCAAGACATCCATACCCTACGGCCTCCTACCATCCTATCCTGCTGTCATCTCGTCCTGGCATCCCTATCCTGCCATCCTTTTCAGCTGCCACTTCCTACTGACATCCCTATCCCGCCGCTAGTAGGCACCTCATCCCATACCTAAATCCTATCCAGCTGCCATCCCGTCTGACATCTCGTCCCCTCGCCCTATCTTGCCATCCTAATTCCGCCGCCACCTAGCCCTGCCATCCGTACCCTGACGCTAGGTGCCATCTGGATCAGCCATCCTACCCAGCTGCCGCCTCGGCCTACCATCCCAGCCCTGCCGCTAGCTGCCATCCTATCCAGCTGCCATTCCCAGCCTGGCGCTAGGTGTGCCACCTGGTCCAGTCATCCTGTCCAAGCTGCCATCCCTATCCTGCCGCTCGGTGCCATCTGGTCCTGCCATTCTGTCCTAGCTGCCACCTAGCCCTGCCGCTAGGTGCCATCTGGTCGTGTCGCCAGCCGCCATCCCGCCACAAACCTCACCCTGGCGACCACGGACACCGCCAACATGCCGGACCAGGACCTGGCCACCAAGTACCTGGATGTCGGACAAAGCGGGTTGCCGGTAGCCCATACACCCCCCTACGCCCAACCCCTCCCCTACCAGCAGCCCACGCCCACATACAACCCCCCGGGCTACTTCCCGCCCATGTACCCCCAAGGATCCTACCCAGGGTATCCCATGGGCTCCTACCTCGCCTCCCAGTGCCCATCGCCTGCCGTTGATGGTCAGTGCCAATCCCAGAGTTTGTGTGACGTCCCTAGTGTCATGTGTGTCATCTGAGTGCCATATGTGTCATCTGTGTCATAATAGTGTCGTCTGTAGTGCCATCTGTGTCATCTAGTCATATGTAGTGGCATAAGTGGGACCTGTAGCGTCATCTGTGCCATGTGTCATTCGTAGTGCCATCTGTAGTGTCATAATAGTGTCATCAGCAATAGTGCCATCAGTGCCATGTGTCATCTGTAGTGCCATAAGTGTCAGTGCCATCCCCTGGCACACCTATACCTTCTTACCGGTGTCACTTTATTCACCTGGGCGACTCTTATTACTTGCCTGTTTATGGGCTTTTATTTATTTATTTATTTATTTCTATGGCGTGCAGTTGTTAAAAATATTGCTATTTAATCCTATGCAACCCCCCCGAAAAAAAAGAATCGTATACTAATCATATTATTATCGAGACTATCACCCTCATCATCATAATCGTACAATCATCAATATTACCACCCCATCACCATCACATCACTCATCACAACTATCATCATCACAACATCACTCTCATCACAACTATCATCATCACAACATCACTCTCATCACAACTATCACCATCACAACATCACTCTCATCACAACTATCACCATCACATCACTCTCATCATAACCATTATCTGGACCAAAAATATTCTTCACCATTACATCATCACGACCAAAATACATGAAATATTATCTTCACCACAACCACAACCAACACCACAACCACAACAACCAACACCACAACCACAACAACCAACACCACAACAACAACAACCAACACCACAACCAACACCAATACCACAACAACCATTATCTACTACGGCAACAATATTCACCATTATCAACACTACAAATAAAACCACCACAATCGCCATCAGCATCATTACAATCTTATCACCATCACCTCAACTGCATTATTACAATCATCACACCATCGCCACAAATACGGCATCACTATCACCACACTGACACCACCATCATCATAATTCACCACCACAGCTAAATGACCCTCACCCTCACCATCATCATCATCATCACTAGTACAAAAACATTCAGTAAAAAAACATCATCACCATCCGCACAACCATACATCACTACAACCACCATCACCTTATAACCATCACAACCATCATCACAACTCATCACTACCACAACTACCAGACATACCTACTATACAGACTACCTCGCTGCTACCTCACTCATCCCTACCACAATTACAACATAAACTTACCACAAGCACTACCTCGCTACTACCACACCCATCCTTACTACCAAAACCTTGCATCACCAGCATCTTCCTTCCCTACCAGAACTACCACTAAAAAAAATACTATTCAAAATCCCAACAACTAAAACTACCACAACCACTATTTCAACTACCTCCTACCAGCACTACCACAACTACCATAAATAATCTACTATTCTATTCCTACACATAATCTATTTTTCTAACTATCCTCTAACTACTACTACTACTACTACTACTACTATTCCTACCAATATTCTAGCACCACCACAGCCAACATCTGATCTCCACCACTACCACAATTCTTTCTACAACTACTTTTACCACCACAACCACCGTAATCACAACTACAGGTAGAACCATTTCTACCACTACTACCACAACCAATGATACCCACTACCAACCACACAACCATTTTCTACTGTACAAACTGACCATAACTACCACACTCAAACCATTCCTTCCATTCAACAACCACAATCGCACCACTATTACTACCAACATTCCAACCAAAGCCCCTACATCGCTACTACAACTATGAACACAACAACCATCCACCACAATCCCCACAATAACCATCTACCACCATCACCACAACAACCATCTACCACAATCACCACAACAACCATCTACCACAATCACTACAATAACCACCTATCACAATCACCACAACAACCATCCACCATAATCCCCACAACAACCATCTACCACAATCCCCACAACAACCATCTACCCCAATCACCACAACAACCATCTACCTCAATCACCGCAACAACCATCCACAACAATCACCACCAAAACCACCCACCATAATCACCACAACCACCTACCACAATCACCACAACAACCATCTACAACTATCACTAAATCCACCTACCACAATTCCTACAACTATTCCAACCAACATTTTATTTATGCATGACAACCACAAACAACCACTCACTACCACCATACCCTCTCTACCACAACTTCAACCACAACCACTTCTACCACAACCACATCGCTACCACCACAACCACTAACCCCTTCAATCCTATGACCCATTTTGCATATATAATTCAGATAGATAATTCAACCGAGTAGACAGATAAAGGCTTCGTTAACCCTTTCACTGTGAAGCGATTGCTGATGTACTGAAGAAAATCGTCTGGAGGTAATAATAATAATAATAATAATAATAATAATGAGGTGGAGGAGGAGGAGGAAGAAGAGTAATAGTAACAAAATATAATAACAACAATAATAATAATAATAATTAATAATAGCAGTAGTAGTAGTAGTAATAATAATAATAATAAATAATAATAATAAAAATAACAATGAACTCCCTGCACCTAAAATTACCCCATTTAATCCAGACAATTACTGCACTTTAATCATCCTATCTCCAGACGATTTTAACTTAATACGATTTTTTAGCTTAGGAAAAATCTTAGGTACTAGACGGATTACTGAGGGATTTATCTAACCCCTCAAGTTCTAAAAGGCTCTACTAAGCTTAAGGAAATCGTCTGGTTAATATGAATAAAACAAACTAAGATTCCTTTAATCTGAGGGGGTTAATAAACGACGTATCAAAACCCTCCAAATAAAATCGTCTGGAGGGAGTAAAAAATATCAAAATGAATCGCCAGCAGTGAAGGAGTTAAGGGAGATGATTTATTTTTTTCCGCCCACAGATAATTGCGGTCATGGAGGTTACAAACAACGTCATTTATCCCTTTACCTGTAATAATGCACTCCAGGTATTTCATTCAGCCTCTCACCTGCCGATTTTATTCAGGTGACAAGCCCCTCCTATATATACATTCAGGATCTTAACTACCAGCCCCTCTGTAGTAGTAGTAGTAGTAGTAGTAGTTGCAAGTCATAGTTCAAATAAAAGTGGACCCAGTGGACTGCAGGCTGAAATTACCCTTCTACTACAGTCTACCATCCTCCTTTTGGGTGACAGGGAGGGAACTGTGTGTGTGTGTGTGTGTGTGTGTGTGTGTGTGTGTGTGTGTGTGTGTGTGTGTGTGTGTGTGTGAGAGAGAGAGAGAGAGAGAGAGAGAGAGAGAGAGAGAGAGACTTCGTAGTGACATTAACCACTATACTTTCTTCACCTAAACTTGGTAAAGATTTTCGTCCTTTATAAACTTATTCCACGAACTTCCATGACATTAAAAGAATATAACACGGCTCTACATCCTTTCCACGGGACTTCTTCGTGACTAGTATGTTCAGGTATCGATCTATTATTACACCTCAGCATTGAAGATGAAGAGATGGCAATGTCTGGCCAAGTAAAAGTGAAAAGAGTATTAACCATCCCATCAACCCCTGCAACCACCATCCACATCACCACAATCACCACAACCACCATCACCACCACTACCACCATAACCACTACTACCACCATCACCACCACAACCACTACCAAACATAACCACCACCATCACCACTGACATCACCACCACCACCACTAACATCATCACCATCACTACAACCATCACCACCACCACTGCCATAACTACCAGGAGCTCCTACCGCCACCACAAACACCATCAACCACTGTTATAACCACAACTACAACCAGCCTTTGCCATCACACCTACCACAACCATCACTACAATCACCATCGACTTCTGCTACAACCACACCAACTGCAACCATCATCCCTACCACCACCACAACCACAATCGACCTCTGCCACAACCACACCTATTTAACCATCATCAATCCTACCACCACAACCACCACCACCACTACTTTATCTACTACCACTATACCACCACCACAACCACCACCACCACTACTTTATCTACTACCACTATACCACCACCACAACCACCACCACCATCGACCACTGCCATAACCACACCTACTACAACCATCATCATCCCTAACCCCACCATCAATACTACTTTACCTACCTATCTATCTGTCTGTCTATCTATCTATCATCATCACCAGTGCCACCGCCTCCGCCATCAGTGCCTAAGAGTGCCACCATCTTGTGCCGCCTCCCGCCGCCTCACCACGCCGCCCTGTCTTGCGTGCGCCTCTCTCCCCGTGTGTGTGTGATGGCGTGCGTGTGCGTGTGATGGCGTGTGTGTGTGTGTGTGTGTGTGTGTGTGTGTGTGTGTGTGTGTGTGTGTGTGTGTGTGTGTGTGTGTGTGAATGCGTAGGTGCCGATAGCAGCGTTTATGTGCGTGCGTTTAAGTGTCCGTGTGCGTATGTGTGTCTGTGTGCACGTAAGAGTGGTTACATGTGGGAGTCCGGGCGTGTGTTGTGTGCAAGTACTCACCACTAAGCGTATGTGCGTGGGAGTGTGTGCGTGTAAACTGTGTATGTATGTCCGTGTATACTTTATGTACGTGTGCGCGTACTGAAGTTCCCAAGATGACCTTTAAGTTACCCATCACTGACCTTCCTCTCGCTTACATGCACACACACATACGCACATATACGCACACACACACTGATAAACACACAAAACACACGCACACACGCACCTTGAAAACCCACACGCGAAGCTCCTCATAAATACATGTAAAATCCCTAAATGCCCACGCGCACACACACACACACGCACACACACACACACACACACACACACACACACACACACACACACAAAACTCCCACACACAACCCTCCCAAACACAACCATCCCACACACAACCCCTCCACGCACAAAACCAACCCCTGTACGTTAACCCAAGCTCCCGACGCACACACACACGCAAACGCACTCAACGCCAGGAGCTCGTAAAGAATATACCGAGGTCGTTAATATTGCGTGCAGGATGTGGTCAGGACGGGCTGTGGAGTTCCGTCAGCGGGGTTTATTTTTACTACTTCTGTTTTTTTTCTTTTTGTTTTCTTGTCTTTACTACCATGGCTTCTTAAACTCTCTCTCTCTCTCTCTCTCTCTCTCTCTCTCTCTCTCTCACAATTTTTCTTCTCAAACTTTTATGTTCTTTCCTATTTTTTTTTTCTACGATTCGCCTTCGTTCCTCTGTTATTAATAATTTCTCTCATTATTTTTCTACTGCCTCTCTTTTTCTTATCCTATTTTTTTCCTTTCTTCTTCCTCTTTCACTTCCACGCCTACAACTCCAGCCTTTATTTTTTAATCTCCCCGTGTTTATTATCACATCCCTCTTCCAATTACAGCTTTCTTCCTCCATCCCTATTATCACCTATTTACCACTCTGTCTTCCAATTTCTTCCACTTCTATTAGGACCTTCACAATCTCTGTATATTTCTATTTTTCCCCAATTATTTCTTTTTCTTGCTATTTTTCAGTTTTTCATTCTCCTTTTACCTTCTCATTTTTTTTTTTCATATAATTGTTTTTACTCTGATTTTCGTTCTAACTTTCTCCAATGAAGTTATTTTCCTTCTTGTCTTACTGTCTGATTTTTTTCCCTTCCGTTTCGTTTGTTGGATTCAGTATTTTCCCGTTTCCCTCTTTCTACTTCCTGACAACAAGCGTTTGGCAAAAAATATATAAAAATCAATAATACATATTTATCGAGAGAGAGAGAGAGAGAGAGAGAGAGAGAGAGAGAGAGAGAGAGAGAGAGAGAATGTGTGTGTTTGTTTGTGTGCGTATTTTTTCACTATATCCTCGCCATCAAACTTATCCCTCAACATCACAAGCACCATCAATCCGTCACTAAGTATACATATAAACCACAATAAATATACAATCCTATACACACACAATTTAACCTTGAAATCTACATGCATGCATATATTCATTACCCCGTTCATTAATTTGCATTTTTCCTCCTAAATATCCTCTATACCTCCTATCTATTGGTGCTATCTATTTGTTTATCTATACTGTATACCTACCTATCTATCCATTTATCTATCTGTCTACCCATCTATCTACCATCCTATTAATTATTTATACATCTATCTTTATTCCATCTGAAATCTAGTTTGTCATATTTCATTTCGTCTTCACTTTCCTGCTCTCTCTCGCTCTCACACCCATTATTACATCGCCAGCCACATCTGCCTCTCCCTCTCCAATGACTACCATCATTCCTCTCCCCATCACTAACATGAAGAGCGTACAGAAGTGATTTGATAAGATTTAAGAAAAAGTGAGGTTGCGTTGGGAAGGGGTCGAGTCTGGTCGGGTGGACGAGGCTAGATTAAGTTAGCAGTAGTAGTAGTAGTAGTAGGAGTAGGAATAGGAGTCGTAGTAGTAGTAGTAGTATTTAGGTGAGATGATGTTACTCGCACATATGAATGAAGTTATGATATGTAAGGAAGCTCAGTTAGGTCAGTGGGCTTTAGATCTATTTATGCAGGGAAGAGGAACAGATAAGTGATTGATTTGGCTAGACACGCGTGGAAAGTAGTCAAACTTAGTCAATATAATGAGATTGATTTGACTGCGTTTTTACAGTAAGTAGTTCTGTGCAAAGGTGTGTGTGTGTGTGTGTGTGTGTGTGTGTGTGTGTGTGTGTGTGTGTGTGTGTGTGTGTGTGTGTGTGTGTGTGTGTGAGAGAGAGAGAGAGAGAGAGAGAGGCAATATGGAGGAAAGGGGTTAATGGGATTTGGAGGAAAGGGAGAAATGAAGGGAGAAAGAAAAGGGGAGGAAATAGGATTAATGTGATTTAGAGAGAGAGAGAGAGAGAATGTATGTGTTTCTGCATGACCAAACCTTTTATGTACACCTCGTCTCCCTGTGCATTGTGTGTGTGTGTGTACATAGACCAGGTGTACATGCGTGTACACCTGGACAATGAAAACGCGTGTGTGTACCTAGGCCCCATTTCCACACAAAGATGCATTATATCGTGTGTGTGTGTGTGTGTGTGTGTGTGTGTGTGATTTTCCTCATTATTTCCACCATTTTTCTGTTTACTATTTTTTCCTTCCTGTTAAATCACCAATCTCTCTCTCTCTCTCTCTCTCTCTCTCTCTCTCTCTCTCTCTCTCTCTCTCTCTCTCAACATTCCCTCCATTCTTTCCCTTTCCAAATATCTTTTCCATTTCTCTCATTCTCCATCTCCAAATCTCTTCTACCCCACCTTCTCTCCATTCCTCCTCTCTCTCTCTCTCTCTATCTTTCTCTCTCTCACACACACTTCCCTCCTTCCATCCCTTCTCTTTTTTTCCTTCCTCCCGTCTCTCCCTCTCCCTCCACCTCTCTTCCCCATTTCTCCCTCCATTTCGCCTCCCTCCACCTCTCTTCTCCCACTTTTCCCTCCTCCATCTCCTCCCTTCTCTCCTTCCCTCCACCACAACTCCCATTTCTCCCTCCTCCCTCTTCTCCCTTCTCTCCCTCCCCCCATCTCCTCCCTTCTCTCCCTCCCTCCACCTCTCCTCCCTTCTCTTCCTCCCTCCATCTCTCCTCCCTTCTCTCCCTCTCTCCACCTCTCTTCTCCCATTTCTCCCTCATACATTCCCTC
>NC_136958.1:3759159-3774159 GCF_032717465.1 Coenobita brevimanus | reverse complement strand
AGGCAGTATGTGAAGTAGAGGCAGTGTGTGAAGTAGAGGCAGTATGAAGTAGAGGCAGTGTGAAGTAGATGCAGCGTGAAGTAGACGTAGTGTGAAGTAGACCCAGTGTGAAGATGACAGTGTGAAGTAAACGCAGTGCGAAGTAGACGTAGTGTGAAGCAGGCGCAGTGTGAAATAGACGCAGTGTGCAATAGACGCAGTGTGAAACAGACGCAGTGTGAAACAGACGCAGTGTGAAACAGACGCAGTGTGAAGTAGACGCAGTGTGAAGTAGATGCAGTGCAAAGCAGACGCAGTGTGTAGTAGACGCAGTGTGAAGCAGACGCAGTGTGAAGTAGACGCAGTGTGAAGCAGACGCAGTGTGAAGCAGACGCAGTGTGAAATAGATAGCGTGAGGCAGACGCAAGTAAAGATAGACGCAATATACTGTAGGCGAACTTGTCCTTTGTGAGCGTAGAGGATTTGCGTATGGATTCCCGTAGCGTATATCGAGACGAGCGGCGTATCGGTTAGCGGTATATAGCAAGCCGATCGCCGCTATACCGACCAAAACCGCTACTTGCTATACTTCCCCGCTACGGTATATAGCGGCAGAGTATAACGTGATATATTCTTGTTTCTGTCACTTGATTTTATTGAGACTAAGACTTCTATGTATATAAACACGAGTGAATCAGATTTTCTTTCTATCAATTTCTTTTTTAATCTTGAGACAATTTGTAGTGACCATCGTATTGTAGGACCTAATAAATGAATAAAAAATAAATAAATAAATAATAGCATACAAGTTACAAGGGACATTTTAACTCTGCCTAAAACTGCTATCTCTCCTCCTTCAATGCTGAGCTGTAATAAACACTAGGATATGGTACTAGTCACGAAGAAGTGCTCTGGGAAGGGTGCACAGCCGTAGTATTGCCTTACCCTGCCACTGAGCTAAACAGGACAGTAGAAGACGGTATTAACAAGAGATTAAGAGTAGAACAGGGTGCTAGTCACGAAGAAGTGCCACGAAATGGATGGATATACAGTGAAGCCTCAGTTTCGTAGTTCTGCCACTGAGCTATACACGAAATCAGCTGGAAATGGACGAAACTCAACGCTAAGTTACAGCGACCGAACGATAAATTAAGCGCTCCCCATCTCTCACCCACTGCCATTCAATAAACACACACACGACAAAAATTTATGCCTAATGAATTCACACACACACACACACACACACACACACACACACACACAAGGAAGATGCAGATATCTTTCTTCGCACGTGTGATTTCCTGCTATCATTTTTCCCTTCAATTTATATTCTCCCAGTGGTATCCAACTGTCTTTATTTTTATCATTATTATTATTATTATTATTATTATTATTATTAGTTACTATTACTACTAATACTGCTACTACTACAACTACTACTACTAATACTAATACAACAACTACTACTACTACTTACTAGTACAGGACAAAAATTACCCAAGTTAATGTTTCGTATTCGCTTCTTCATTATAATTAATTATTCTCATTATTTTCTACTCAGGATAAGGAATTTTCTTGACTAAAAAAAAAAAAAAAAACTATGGCATAAATAGCCTTCATAGTTACTCTAAATGAAGGAAGCAACGGCTTGCATAAGAATTAGTTTTCAGTCTAACAAAATCTATCTATCCATCTATCTATCTACCTATCTCTCCATCCATCTATATCTATTTAACTATCTACCTATCTATTCTACAGCTACTGATAACAGACATACCTGATTCATTACCTTTTTACTGTTTTTGAAATTTACGGGTCACGCATGTTAGCTTATTATTACCAACAGCAATAAACAATGAAAATGAAGAGCAATACAAAACAACAGAATTATCATCAACAATAACATTATTACAGTAACTAGAAGGCACTCAGGGGGCGCATACCTCCGCCAATGCCAATGCCATAAAAAGGATCCGGATCCGGATTCGTGGATATAGGATCCGGACCCGGATCCGCCCGCAACTTTAATAAATTCTTTCTTGGTTCATGGCTCACCTTTCCAAAAAAAATTACACTGAACTTCATGGAGAACTTTGAAGATGTTGTATGGGATACTACGGATCTGGATTCGTCCCCAAATTTAATCATTTCTTCCTTGGCTCATGGCCCACCCTTCCACGAAATTTAATCAAAATCCGTTCATTGCTCCTCTGATCTGTCTGCTTGCATCCTTCCACCCCTACGACGGGCGCGTAGCACCCGTCTAGCAACAAACTCTCATCCCTTTTCTGTCCAACTCTCTAACGCAAGAGTTAACCGTTACTCCCAGTCTTTCATTTATGCAACAGGTCAACTCTGGAACTGTCTCCCTCTGCCTGTATTCCCTACTTCCTATGATCTCCAGTCTTTCAAACGCAGTGTGTCCAGACATCTCGAAATGAATGGATCTTGAATTTGTTTGTTTGTTTGTTTTTTTCCTTGGAAGGAACAGGTTGCGGGCTCCCGGCCTTTGGTTCCTTCTTCCTTGCATTAAAAAACAAAATAATAACTTTTGAGTAAAGTTCCTAACAGACAGACAGACATAAACAAACAGAAAAACAAACCAATACCGGTATATAACCTCTCTGATGGAGGTAATAAAGATATTTTTCACTTGGCTGTGTGGTTGTTAAAGAAGCGATGAATCCAAGGCCGTAACTCCTAACACCCTCTCATCACCATCTTATCACTGGCTCTACATAAACACCACACCACCACCACAACACCACACCAGTGCCACAATACACCACACTGCATCATACCACACCATACCATACCCACATCACACTTCACATACCACCATCATCACACCTCTCCACACCAGACCACACCACATCCCACGACCACAACCTGTATTACACCAGCTCTGTTCAATCACATTATTATTATTATTATTATTATTATTATTATTACTGTTAAACTTCGGGTGTAGTTAAGGATGCCCACAATACTGACGAGCAATTGCTTTTCTTCCTTTTTATTACTCTTCCTTTCTTTTTATTACTATTATCATTTTTTAGAATTAGAAACCACTTTTAGAGAGTTGATGATTTTTTTTTCTAATCCAGATCTAATTAACAACACCTACAGTATTGAATGACTTTTTTTTTTACCGAATCGAACCCGGCTTTTGATAGTTCACCTGTACCGTATTCTCATTAACCTTTTTTTTTTTTTTAATATGGACCAAACTTATAATCCACCATTTATTTTGTAATTTTTTAATATTAGGATTCAAACCTGCTATATCCCAGTCACACCAAACACATTTTTATTTATTTATTTATTTATTTATTATTATTATCATTATTGTTATTATTATTATTATTATTATTATTATTATTATTATTATTATTATTATCACCAACTTCTTCCTCCTCCTTACTATTGTTATTATTATTATTATTATTATTATTATTATTATTATTATCATCATCATTTACACATTATGACAACCTGCCATACCTACAACTCTTTTTCTCCGGAACGCTCTCAATCAAATATATTCCAAAGCACATGTATATTTCCTTTGAGTTATTTACTTATCTTTTTTATTCATTTTATTTATCTATGTATCAATTCATCTAACTTACCTATTTCTTCGTTGATTCATTTATTTACTTAATGCTTTAGGCCAAACTTATAACACTTCCATCCGACTTGTTCACAAAACACGCCTTATTAAAAACCTTACCTTAACCCCTCAAAGGTAAGGAAAACTCTACTATTTAACTCAAGGTAAAACTGAACGAATATATTTACCTGAAGATGCGTGGATTTAAAAAAGGCTCGGGGAAAGGGCGACATGGAGGCGATTTGTTTGTGGCCACCCATTACGGGATTAAGGCGCCTGGCTATAGATAGATATAGATACACAAATGTTCAAATCTTACACCGCAACGTGGAGTGCATACCCCCAACTCTTTACTTGTCATTTTTCGTAGCGTCCGTGGTCATTACGTACGTTTAGCCTGCATCCCGTACTACAGAACGCAGTTAGCAACCATACAGGAAGGCCAAATAATTTCCATCATCGCCAAATACATTCCCTCATCGCCAAATGCATCCCATCATCGCCAAATACAATCCATCATCGCCAAATACATCCCATCATCGCCAAATACATCCCATCATCGCCAAATACAATCCATCATCGCCAAATACATTCCGTCATCGCCAAATACATCCCATCATCGCCAAATACATCCCATCATCGCCACATACGCCAAAAAATCGTCAAAAATTTGGCGTCTCACTTCGCGGTTTCAGGTCTACGCATATTACCCTAAGGCAGATATTCCCCTCCGTTAATGAAGCTCCCTAACACCTCTTCCTAAGCGATTTATTCTAAGGCCCGGAGTCTCAGCGGTAACGGAAGCTCCCTTACACCTCTTCTTAAACGATTTATTCTAAGGCCAGGAGTGTCAGCGGTAACGGAAGCTCCCTAACACCTCTTCCTAAACGATTTATTCCGCTTATTATACGTTACCCTTTTGTGTTGCTTGAATCACTGTAATATCGCCAAACTCTGCATACGTAAGATACAAAATACTAGCCAGCTGGACCCCAAATTAAATCGCTTAGGGAAATGTGTTAGGGAACCTCCTTACTGAACGGGAAAACGAGCCTGACAGTGTTAATAGCGGTACCATTAATGAGGCTGATTTTTCTCCTTACTTTGAAAATTCCCCCCCCCCCCGGAAAAAAAAAATGGTTTCAATTTTTCAAACTTTTTTTCGAATCTGGCATAAGTTTGTTTTTATCAACTTGGCTTTAATATTTCCTAAACATTCTTTCTTTCTCTCTCTCTCTCTCTCTCTCTCTCTCTGTATACCGTAAATATGGATGTATGTATGTAGGATTGTGTATGTATGAATGAGTATGGTTGTATGTATGTATGTACGATTATTATGGCTGTATGTATGTATGTACGATTATGTACAGTATATGTATGTCCATGTATGTATATGTATGTATGTACGATTATGTATATGTATGTCCATGTATGTATATGTATGTATGTATGTATAAATGCATGAGTATATGTATGTCCATGTATATGTATGTATGTATAAATAAATGAATGAATGAACGAATGTATGTATGTATGTTTGAGCCATAAAATACATACATGTGTGTATCACGCCAGACTATATACACACCCACAGGGCCCAACACCTACCCTGATAAACAAATAAACAAAAATAAATGAATAAATGTGTCGTCCAGGTGACCTTAATTTGAAGGTGGCCGGAAGTCTATGGTTAGCGAGAGAGAGAGAGAGAGAGAGAGAGAGAGAGAGGATAACTAGTAACTCAATGAACAACCAAATAAATAGAAACGAAATTGTTGTAGGGTATGTCGATGTTAATTATATACACAGTGCAAATAATAATAGTAATAATATAATAATAATAATAATAATAATAATAATAATAATAATAATAATCTGAAGAAGAGATCCTGCTGTGTCCTCTATACCACAAGAGCACGAGTTTAAGGCGTGTCGATACGAAAAGTAGAGTGTGATTCCCGTAGAGTTTTTAATGATTCTCTCATGCCCTTTCCCCTCCCTCCTCCCCCTTTCTCACGCCTCGACACAAAAGAGAGAGAGAGAGAGAGAGAGAGAGAGAGAGAAAGAGAGTACCTTTACAATCACTTACCTTGGCTGGGAGATGGTAGACAGCTGGGAGTATCTGAAATAAAAAAAACAATTTTATATATAACAATGTAACTTTCTTTTCCTATTATATAAACACCATAATTATTTTCCCATACTCAAAATGGTGAATGATGAGTGAATATTTAACTTGCAATTTATGTTATTATTTTTTACCGAAGATACTGTATAGAGGGGAAGGACAAAAAATCCATTCACCAGATTAAATGCTCCATAATCAACTATCTATCCATCTATGCATATATCTATCTATCTATCCATCTATCAATCTAACCATCTATTTATCCATCTATCCACCTACCTGTCCCATGTCTCTATCTCTCTATCTATCTATCTATCCATCCATCCATCTATCTATCTAATTATCTATAGCCAGACCCCTCAATGCCATAAGGGGTGGCCACAAACAAATCGCCTCCATGTCACCCTGTCCCCTGCTATTTCGATGCCCTTCCCCAGCTCAAACCCCCTCTCTCATATAATCAACAAACAGTATATTAACGCAAAACAATATATTTAAGTATTTTTCTGTAATTGTAAAGTCATCAGCCAATATACAGAAAAAAAAAGTTGAGACAGGTGTATAGTACAGGTAAATGCACGCTAATTAAGTGATGATAAATGCGACGTGGATGATAAAAAAACAGATAATGAAACCAAACATTTAATACAACCTGCAATCATGATAAATTGAGAATAAATGCAATTGATAACTACAATATCTATCAATCTACCTATCATCATATCTATCAATCTATCTACCGATCATCATATCTACCAATCTACCTATCTATCGCCATATCTACCCATCATCATATCTATCAATTTACCTGTCTATCACCATATCTATCAATCTATCTACCCATCATCATATCTATCAATTTACCTATCTATCATCATATCTATCAATCTATCTACCCATCATCATATCTATCAATTTACCTGTCTATCATCATATCTATCAATCTACCTATCATATCTATCAATTTACCTGTCTATCACCGTATCTATCAGTCTACCTGTCTATCTATCCACATCTATCAATCCATTTATCTATTAACGCAAAAAATAAAACGAAAAAAAATGTTCATCATCATCATCATAACACCATATAAAGAAATTACACTTATTTATTATTGTCAAATGACGTGATAAAAATAAATAAAATAATACATACCAAAGAGCGGAATACCACACCGAAAAATAACTACAATGACAAAAATAACGAAGAGGAGCATAAATAACGAAGAGGAGCAAAAATAATAACGAACAAATAGTAACGAAGAGCATAAACAATAACGATGAAGAGCATCAATAATAACGAAGAGGAGCATAAACAATAACGAAGATGAGTTTAAATAATAACGAAGAAGAGCATCAATAATAACGAAGAGCATGAATAATAACGAAGAAGAGCATTAACAATAACGAAGAACATTAACAATAACGAGAATAATAACGAAGAGCATAAATAATAACGAAGAAAAGCATAAATAATAAACGAGCCATTAAATTAACGAGTACAAGCGCCTTCGTTGGTGACGGAAACCACAACAACGCAATGATAAAAAAAATAAATAAATAAATAAATAAAAAGTAAAGGGCAAAAAGGTAATAAAGTTTTCCCCACTACACACTTAACAGGTCATGGTGTGTGTGTGTGTGTGTGTGTGTGTGTGTGTGTGTGTGTGTGAGAGAGAGAGAGAGAGAGAGAGAGAGAAAATTCCACTCTCTCTCTCTCTCTCTCTCCCCCTGACTACACCATCCACAATTAACTGCATCACCTGAATAACTAAATATAACCAAATAAACGATAAATAACGAATCATTCTGGAACCATCAACCATTCTCTCACTGCCAGCCATAATAAAGTTAAGGAATATCCGTAAAGAATCATATATTATCGCTCCCTATAGATTATTTTTTATTTTTGTCACCTAACTTGGCCTTGATTTGCGTTCTGAGAGAGAGAGAGAGAGAGAGAGAGAGAGAGAGAGAGAGAGAGAGAGAGAGAGAGAGAGAGAGAGAGAGAGAGAGAGAGAGAGAGACTTACATCCTTTCCACAGCACTTCTTCATGACTAGCATCATATTCTAGAGAGAGAGAGAGAGAGAGAGAGAGACAAACTTACATCCTCTCCACTGCGCTTCTTCGTGACTAGTAAAATATTTGAGTGAGAGAGAGAGAGAGAGAGAGAGAGAGAGAGAGAGAGTCCTCACGCAAATTATCTAAAAAGGATCAGCTATTTTTATTATTTTTAGTTATTTTTATTCAGTTATTTTATTCAGTTATTTTACTCAGTTATTTCATTGTTATTTTTATTCAGTTAATTTATTCGGTTATTTTAATCAGTTATTTTTATTCAGCTACTTTATTGTTATTTTTATTGTTATTTTATTCATTTTTTTGTATTCAGTTATTTTTTTTATCATTAATCATTGCCTTCTCAAAATACTACCCTATAATAACTAATAATAAATGGTTAGCCTGATACCACTAAATAAAAACTAATGAGAATAATGATGATAAATGATAAAAGACTATTTTAATAATTATTAACACTACCAGAAATAACAAAACAATGCAAAAAAAATAACGGATAAAATCAACCTAACAACAACAACAATAATAACAATAATAATAAATAATAACATCAATAATAATAAATAATAATAATAACAGCTCGTGGGACAGAATGAACATAATAATAATAATAATAAAAGTAGTAGTCATAGTAGTAATGAATAATAATAATAATAAGTAATAATAATAATAATAATAATAATAATAACCAAACTACTCTCCCCAAACTGACCAACATGTCATGATAAAAAATCCCTTTACATTTGTGGTTCCGAAATAAAATGAAACCAATTTATAACTTTCTAACCAGCCTAATTATTAGTCTCTAATTTAGCAAGATATTTCGCCCTGACACTTTTCTCTAAGCGATTTAGTCTTTATTACACCTTACTGTCTTCTGTGTTACATAAATCCTACTGGTCCGCATTCTCGTCGGCTGTGGAAGCTCCCTAACACTTTTTCCTATGCGATTTAGTTTATTACACCTTACTGTCCTCCTCTGCGTTACGTAAATCCTTCTAATATCGCCATACTCTGCGCAAATAATGTTCAAAGGGATATTAACCGGCCTTATCCAAAAATAAAGCGCCAAAGATGAGGTGTTAAGGTGCTTTCATCTGAGGGAACTGGACAACTGATACAGGTTAATTACTACGTCCTGGTTATAAAGAAATCGATGAGCATTAGGGTAGGAGTGAGTCTCCTTGGTTACTAGTCAAATGAACTCTCCAATCTGACTACACCTGGCCATCAACTGAGCTACAGGAAGGTAAAAAAATGTGAATAATCTGATTAGAATAGCACAGCGAAACACCTCCTTTGGCCTGACCGAGTTGTGAGTAAATAAACTTTTGAACGCAACTGTACGTCCGTCATTTGCTACGGTTGAAAGGCAATGCGTCCGCTAATCAATCTTTTTTCCTTTTTTCTTTTGTTTTTTTATCCATAAGTTTCTGCATTTTCTCTCCCCCCCCCCCGTTTACATCTACTGGTCTGGTTTTACTGTCTATATTTTGTCATTCTTACTATTATTATTATTATTATTATTATTATTATTATTATTATCGTCATTATTATTACGACTAGCGAATAATTTAGCTTGTTATTTACCGATGAAGATAACGGTGACTGATTCATTTAGTGACAGACGATGACAATTTATTTACCGGTATATATATTTATTTATGTATGTATTTACTTCTTAATTTTCTGATATCGCTAGTCATTTACCTAAAACTACACCCACCAGCACCACAACTCGCCCCCCCCCACAACCCCACAATCTCCCCCTCCCAGAACACCCTCCCCCCACCGTATCGCCACAATCACCCCCTCCCAGAACACCCCCATCCTCCCCACCACCACCGTATCGCACACACCTCGTCCAAAAAATCCAGGTGTGATCTTTAGGTAAACACTTTAAGCTTTTATCGCCAGGTTAACGTAGATCCACTTACCTATTTTTAACACAGCCACAAAAATCTCAAAGTTAGTGTGATTCGCAAAGGCACTATGAATTGGGCAGACATTTTTTTTCTTCTCTTTTCTTTCTCTGCCTTTCTTCTTCTTCCTCCTCCTCCTCTTTCTCCTCCTTCTTTGTATGTTAATGTGTCGATAAATTTGCGTATCAGTTTATTTATCTATATTTTCAATTTTGTTAGACGTATAAATTAAATTTTGTTAGACGTATAAATTAAAAGAGGTGAAGGGCACTAATACTGATTTTTTTTTTTTTTTTTTTTTCGGGGAAAGTTGTCGTTAGTGATCTACCTAATAGTAATGAAAAAAAAATCCCGTATAATATTTTTCTTCAAGCTGGAAAAATCGTTCAGTGAATCAGAAATTTACTTAAATCTGTCCTTATCATTATTTGTTCGTTTTAATTCGTGGAAAATGGTGGCTCTATCGGGGAATAGGGAGTAAGTGAAAGTCTGCATGGCCGAGCAGTGGAGTCGCCGGGGTCAAGTCAGTGGCACCACGTGAGGGCGTCCCTCTCCATCACCTCTAACATCCAGAAAAACAAAGACAAAACGAAATGACAAAATCGTACCACTGACCAATCACGCGACACAGGAAAGCGTTTTTTTTTTTTTTTTTTTTTTTGGGGGGGGGGCCAAACGCATCATAAAAGTTATCGAATAGCGAGGATGTTACAATTTACACACGATTTTTTTTTTATTATTTTTTTTACGGGCATGGCAAAATCGTAAAGTTAGGCGATCGTGAGTATATTGCAAATTCCCTGAGCGAAATTTTGGGAGCGGCACAAATTTGCAAAGTTGGAGGGTTGGGTGGCAAAGTCTGAAAGTTAACAAAATCACCTGGCCATTATTATTATTATTATTATTATTATTGTCGTTGTTGTTATTACTATTATTATTCTTTTATTCTTATTATTAGTAATAGTAGTATCACTATTACTATTACTATTGCTCCTCCTCCTCCTCCTCCTACTAATACTACTACTATCCAATCCCTTATTCCCATCTAAAAGTATGAGACAAAGTTGTAAGTTATCATTATTTTCATTGTTGTTATTATTATTATTATTATTATTATTATTATTATTATTACCCATACCCAACCTCTCATGTGGTAATATAGGCTGGGAAGACGATGATAATAATAATAATGCATTAGTGGAAAACAAACCTGAATGAAAAAGAATGATAAACACACACACACACACACACACACACACACACACACACACACACAAATCTCAGCGACACACATACACATCACTTAACGTACATCAAGACCACTACAATTTCGCTACACGATATTCGCGCGACCGCAAAAATTCGCAAGCGCTGCCGCATGAATCGCAAAGGTGAGGCTGATTCAATATACGATAGCATGGGGGCGAGCGCAAATTACAGCCTGGTCCAACGGCGGGCTATCGTTGACTTGCTTTACGATACTTGAAGGAAAAAGGAGGTATTCGTTGTGTCGCAAGGAGAATGTTATTATTATTGTTATTGTTGTTATTATTATTATTATTATTATTGCTATTATTATTATTATTATTTACTAGTAGTAGTATTGTTGTTGTTGTTCTTGATGTTATTTATCATTATCATTACCATTATTACTGTTATTATTATTATTATTATTATTATTATTATTATCATCATCACCATTATTACTATTACTGTCATCATTGTTGCTGTTTATTATTATTATTATCATCATTATACATCAATTTAGTGTACAGCCGGAAGAATACAAGAAATTTAAAAACACAAAGAACACCGAAAGCTGAAAAAAACGAAGAAACAAGAGCTACCATCAAAAAAAAAAAAAAAAAAAACGAATAAAGAAAATACTAAGAAAAAAAAGGAAAATATCAAAGTCAGTGAATACTAATAATCTAATACCACAACCCTCCCTCCATTAAAGAAAATAAATAAATAAACAAAAAATCACAAACACTGTAATCATAAATTCCCGAAAACCGGAACAACCGAAATTAAAATAAAAATAAAAACAAAAAAAAAGGGAAGCAAAAAAAAAAAATCTACGGTACATAAAAAACAAAATATCCAATTAATGAATAAAATAATTAAAAAAAAAATATTTATCTAATTTACCGGAGAAAAAAAAGTAATACCAGCATAATATAAACACGAAACTTAAAATAAAAATAAATTCAGTAAAAAAACAAAAAGATGGAAAGAATTTGGGGGAAAATATCACAAAACCGCCAAATAAATAATACGATAAAATACGAAAAATACGAAATGAATATGAAAAAAATAAGAAGGTAAAAAATCCAAAAATCGAAAATGTGAAAAAACAAAACAAAACGGAAAGTGACTGGATAAAAATATATTGCAAAAATAAATAAAATAAATAACTGACTGGGTAAAAATGAATCCCAAATAAATAAAATATGCTCCGGGACGAAAAAATTTGTAGGTAAAGACAAAAATCCATATATCCTAAAAAAAAAAAAAAAACGAAAAAAATCATGGGGGTTAAAAAAAAAAAAAAAAAAAAAATCCGCCGTTCGCCGTTGCCGTCAGCACTCCAGCGGGCCGGACCGTTAGCGAGCGGCGGTGGCGGTGGCGGCGGCGGCGGAGGCGGTGGTGACGGTGGCGGGGAAGGGTAATATTTGCTTGTATTAAACCGCACCACCCCCCTCCCCCCTCTTTCTCTCCCAACCCTCCGGTCCCTCATATAACTTGATTCCTTCCTCTCTCTCTCTCTCTCTCTCTCCTTTCTTAATTTTCTTCCCCTTCCTCCCTCTCTCCCCCTCAACCTATCTCCCACTTCTTTCTCCCCCCCCCCATTCCCTTCACGCCATCTCTCCTCCCTTCTCTCCCCTCTCCCTCTCCTCTGTCTCCTCCCTTCTCCCCTTCTCCATCCCTCTCCTCTCCCTCTTCTCCCCTCTCGTGGCAAATGAGGGAGGTATTAGCCTGTATTTACCACACCATCCCCCTCCTCCCCACCTCTCCCTTCTCTCTTATCCTGGTCCTTCCCTCCACTCCCCTTCTCTCTTCCTTCCTCCATTTCCTCTCACACTTGGCTGTCCTTCCCTCTCTCCTTTCCTCTTTTTATTCTTTCCTTCCCTCTTCTCTCCCGCCTTTCCTTTCTCTTTTCCTCTTTTCTGTTCTTTTTATATTTCTTTCTCTCTTCTCTTCAACCTTCCCACTCTCCTTTCCTCTTTTCCCTGTATTTTCCTCCTCTTTTCTCTTTATCCTTTCCTCTTCACCTTACTTTTCCTCCTGTCTCTTCTCCTCTCTCTCTCTCTCTCTCTCTCTCTCCCATCATCATCACCATCCTAACCCAATTCCCCACATTCTCACGGGGTGGGGGTGGGGAGGGGGGGACACGTAGCACGGGGGACACAAATCAGAGGAGAAAGCAGCCAAGCACTAAATACACTCATTCTCCATCCCCCCTTCCCTTCCTTCCTTCCTCCTTCCTGCTTTCCTTCCCTCCTTCCCCCTCCTTTTCTTTCATTACCCACACCCTACCTCCTTTCTCAATTCTTCCTTCCTCCCTGCTTTCTTTCTTTCTTCCCTCCCTCCCTCCTCCATCCCCCTTTCCCTTCCTTCCTTCCTTCCTTCCTGCCTCCTTTTCTTTCATTCTCCCAACCCTCCCTCCTCCTTCCATTCTTCCTTCCTGCTTTCTTTCTTTCCTCCCTCCCTCCCTCCTCCATTCTTCCTTCCTTCCTCCCCGCATGACAGTGCAAACCTCTTCAGCTCGACGACATCCTCTGCACTTTATCCTAGACAGAAGTAAAGTTGTTAAGAAAGCAACATGTTAATAATAATAATAATAATAATAATAATAATAATAATAATACTGCGTGTCTATACATCATTCAGTGGTCATTCGATAAAAAGAAGTTAAACGAGAGAGAGAGAGAGAGAGAGAGAGAGGGTGCTTCCTATTATTGTTATTATCCTCGCCTCATGGCATTTACTACCTGATAAGTGTGGTGGGGAGGAGGCCAGAGGTGAGAGGTGAAGGATGGGGAGGGGAGGGGAGGGGAGGAAAGAGAAGGGGAGGAGAGAGTGGAGTGGGGAGGGGGAAGGAAAGCAGATAAGAGGTGAGAGGTGAGGGCTGGGGAGGGGAGGAAAGAGAAGGGGAGGAGAGAGGGGAGTGGAGAGGGAAGGGGAGGAAAGTAGATAAGAGGTTAGAGGTGAAGGCTGGGGAGGGAAGGGGAGAAGTATGGGAGAAGGGGTGGGGGAGACAGTTGGATGGGGAGGGAGGGAAGAGGGAAGAGGTGAGGGTGGGGACGAGAGGAAGGGGTTGATGGGGTGAGGGTGAGGGAAGGGAAAGGGGAGAGACAAGATGAGAGGGGAGGGAAGGGGAGAAGAGGGGGAGAAGATGAGGGGGGGAGCGAAGTGGAAGATGGAGAAAAGAAGCGGAATACGAGACGATAAAAGAAAAACAGAGGGAAAAGAAAAGAATAGGTGGAGGGAGAAGGAGAGGGAGGACGAGAGGGAAGAGCAGAGAAAGAGGCGAAGAGGGAGAATAAGATGAAGCTGAGAAGATCCGCTAAGAGAGGTGGGTGAAATCAGGGACGTGAGTGAGAGGATAAAGATGAGATGAAGATATGAAGGCGAAAGTTGAGATTAAGAGAGAGAGAGAGGACAGAGAAGGGAGGGAGAGGAGAGGAGGTGAAGAGAGGAGAGGAGGAGAAGAGAGGAGAGGAGAGGAGGAGATACATATGAGAAGTGAGAGATGAGTGCTAGAGGTGAGGGTGAGAAATTGAGAAAGATTATAATACAAGGAGTAGAGAGAGAGAGAGAGAGAGAACAGCGTGATTAAGGCCCTGATTAGATAAAAATGACCGGTCAGTTCACCCCCTTATCACTAATCATCCCTCATCACCTTCCCTAATCACCTAATCTGACTTCTGATCCCGCAGTGAGAGAGAGAGAGAGAGAGAGAGAGAGAGAGAGAGAGAGAGAGCACAACTTTACGTCAAAATAAAGCGAACAGAAAAAAAAAGAGGCAAAGAGTTCTCGTTTTTGAGAGAGAGAGAGAGACAGAGAGAGGGAGAGAGAGAGAGATGGGGGGGGGCAAAAAAATTCCCGTTTTTTCTTCCTGATAAGCAAATTTGCATATTAAGCCCCCAATCATGAATAATTTCCCCAAAGAGACAGAAATTATTAGGGAAAGGAGAGATAATATTGAATAATCATGGTAATTGGTGTGTGTGTGTGTGTGTGTGTGTGTGTGTGTGTGTGTGTGTGTGTGTGT
>NC_136958.1:3699159-3754159 GCF_032717465.1 Coenobita brevimanus | reverse complement strand
TGGGAAAGACAGGTAAAGAAGGGGAAGGGAGAGAGGGGAGAGAGGAGAGAAAGAAGGGGAGAGACGAGAGAGAAGGGGAGAGGGGAAGGAAGTGGGGGAAAAAAAAGAATGGAGAAAAGGAAATGTGGGAGTCAGAAAGGGAAAGAAGGTGGGGGTAGGAGAAGAGAGGGGAAGGGGGAGGAGAAGAGAGGGGAAGGGGGAGGCAATGGAGAGGAGGAGAGTGGGGTGAGAGAGAGAGAGAGGGGAGTGGGGTGATGATATTGATAACAGATAAAAGTTATTGGAGGAAACACGGAAAGGAGAGAAAGGGAGAGGGAAGAGGGGAAGGGGAGAGGGAAGAGGCGAAGGGAAGAGGGAGGAGTGTGGAGGGGTGGGGGGTGTTGCGAGGAGAGGAGGGAGAAATCGGGAGGGGGGGGGGAGTGAAATACGGGTGAAGAAATGAAAAGGTTAAGAGGAGATGATTCAAGGAGAAGGAAGTTAGACGAAGAAGAAAAGCAGGAAGACTGAAAGAGGAAAATAGTCAATAATGTACATAACAAAGACAAATAAGGAAAGTACAAAGCCTAATAAAGTGAAGACAAAACAAAAAAAGTAGAAAAGAACACGAGTAGGAAAAAAACTGCAGAAGCCAGAAGGAAAAAAAGAACAAGGAAAATGAGAAAGGAAAATAAATGTAGGAAAAAAATTACAGAAACTATTATAAAGGCGAAAAAGTACACAGAAAAAGTCGGAAAAATCTGTTATAGAGTAAAATGAATGACAATGAAAAAAAACTGCAAGAGGAAAAAACAGGAAAAAAAACAAAAAAAAAAAACGGAGAACAGTAAAAGAGGGAAAATAGGAAGGAGAAAAAGGCAAAGAGCTTCATCAATAGGGGGAGAGAGAGAGAGAGAGAGAGAGAGAGAGAGAGAGAGAGAGTATTGGTATTATCTTGGAAGAGGAGGAGGAGGAGGAGGAGAATTACACAGGATTACAAAGGAAAGCAAACAACAACAGACCTTATGGTCCTTTCGAGGCTGCTTGTTACAGAGAAAACTATGACTACAAGATCTAACTCTACATGCTGAAGGATAAGGGAAGTAAAGCAAAAAGGCTCCCCCCATCACCAAACCCTCCAGGAAAAAGTGAGAAAAACCACCATGCAGCATGGAAAAACTGACATGGAAATTTTATAGGAAACACTGGAAAGGAAAAGTCACATTCTATAATACTTTATCTATAAGCTACCCGATAGAGTAACCTGAAAGAGAAAGTAAACAAATAAAATAATAGTTACGGCATGACATTATAAACCGGTTACATTGAGTTAATGGGAAGTGTGTGGACATAACGTGGAAGCTACACACTGCACAGTGTGGATGTTTAGGGGTGGTGCGGCAGCCTTGCCTGGCGCTTTTAAGGTAGGCAGCAGTCAATCAGGCCCTAGCTCCGTTCGCTCCACTGAGACAAGGAACTCTCCCATGTGGGACAGGTACACAAGTTTCATCCTGAAGCAGTGACCCCTGATACATTAAAAAAAAATCTCGATGGTGGTCATTTGACTAACAGGGACCCTCAGTGATCCACAGCCCATCACAGGTCGAAAGTAAGAGTAGTGACCGTTAACTCAGGGTTATCTGTGCAGATCCTAATCTCTGCTTATATTGCTTTCTTTGCATTGGGGAGATTGAAAAATATGTAAGACGGGTGTCTTAGATAAAAGGGGACTGCACAGTGCACAGTGTGGATGTTTAGGGGTGAGGAGGAGGAGGAGGAGGAGGAGGAGGAGGAGGAGGGAGGGAGGGAGGGAGGGAGGGAGGGAGGGAGGGAGGGAGGGAGAGAGAGAGAGAGAGAGAGAGAGAGAGAGTGTGTGTGTGTGTGTGTGTGTGTGTAATTCACCGGGTCGGTCAGGATCACTTGATGGTCGTGATCGTCAGCTTTTACCCCCCCGGAAGGGAGCTGAGAGCTCATATAGTCCGACCTAAGGGCAAGGCTGTGACCTTCACACACGCACACACCCGTCCCCTTGCTCAAGGGGGACAGTAACCACCCACTTCGTCAGTGAAACTTTTCGCAACCTGAGCGAGGCGCGAACTCCCGTCCACCAGTTGGCAAGCGAGAACGTTACCACTGCACCAGCGAGCGGTGTGTGTGTGTGTGTGTGTGTGTGTGTGTGTGTGTGTGTGTGTGTGTGTGTGTGTGTGTGTGTGAGAGAGAGAGAGAGAGAGAGAGAGTACTGGAAAGGTAAATGTGTTAGGGGGGTAAAAGCAGTAATGGAAAATGAGGGGGAGGAGAAAGGGAACATGAGGATGGAGGGAGGATGAGAGGTTTATAGGGGAGGAGAGGCCGGGGGGGAAAGGGGAAAGGAGGGAGGAAGAAAGGGTGGTAGGAAGAGAGGGGAATGGAAGGGTGGTATAGGAAGGGAAGGGAAGGGAAGGGGATAAGGGATGAGACGAGAGGTGAGGAGGAAAGAGACGGGGAAGGGAAGCGAAAGAGAGGAAGGGCGAGGAAGCTAGAGGGAGGAGAGAGGAGGGGAGAGAATGGAGAGAAATTGTCAGTTATGTGTTAATATGATAGGGAGATGAATGGGAGGGGGAGGGAAGGAGGGGCGGGGCTGGAGGGGAGAGAAAAGAGAAGACAAGAGGAGGGGGAAAGATGAAATGAGTTAAGATGAGACGAGATAAAAAGGGGAAAGGAAAGAAGGGAGAGGAGAGGAGAGCAGTGGAGAGGAGAGAAGGGAGAGGAGAGGAGAGAAGGAGGAGGAGAGGAGAGAAGGAGAAGGAGAGGAGAGGAGGAGGAGGAGAGGAGAGAAGGGAGAGGAGAGGAGAGCAGTGGAGGAGAGGACGGAAATGATGAAGGGGCCGGATTAAGAGGAGAGGGGAGAAAAAGAGAAGAGGGATTGTAGGAGAAATACAGTGTGAAGGGAAGAAGAAAAACAGGTGAAAAAATGATAAAGGTGATGAGGGAAATAGGGAGATGAGAACTGGCATATCCTGTACTTGTAAATACGACAAGGATAGTTATGGAAATGAAGGGGGGAAGGAAGGATAGTCAGGACAGGAGGGGAGGACAGATGAGGAGGAGAGAGAGAAGAGAAAAAAAAAGGGGGGGGGAGATATCATAAAAAAAAATAGAAAAAAATAGCGAGAAAGGAAGAGAAAGATGGTGACAACTATTGCTAACGAAAGAGAGGAAAGTATTGAGAAAGAATGAAGAGAGGAGATTGGGGGGGAGAAGAATGAAAAGAGAGCAGATGAATGAGAAATAAAAGGTGGAAAGATAAGGGGAAAGGAAAAGAGGATAGGGGAAGAGGAAGGAAAGGAGAAGTAAGGAAAGGAAGGAAAAGAGGAAAGGATAACAGGAAGGGGAGGAGAAGTAGAGAAAGAGGAATGGCGAAGAGGAATGAGAGAAGTAAGGAAAGGAAGGAAAAGAGGAATGAGAGAAGAAGTAAGGAAAGGAAGGAGAGGAGAAGTAGGGAAAGGAAAGAGGAAAGGGAAGAGCAAGGAGAAAAGTAAGGAAAGGAAGGAAATGAGGAAAGGAGAACAGGAAGGAGAGGAGAAGGAAAGAAAATAAGGCGTGTACAGAGGAGAGGATGGATAGGAAAAGTAAGGAGTGGAAAGAAAGGAGGATAAGGGAAGAGGAAAGGAGGAGAAGTAGGGAAGGGGAAGAGGAAGGAGAAGAAGAAGTAAGGAAAGGAAGGAAAAGAGGAAAAAGGAATAGGAAGAAGAGGAGAAGAAAGGAAAATAAGGAGTATACAGAGGAGAGGATGGCTAAGAGGAGTGGAGATGAGAGAATTGTCAGTTAGGTGTTATTATGATGAATGAATGAGAGGGGGAAGGGATGGAAGGCTGGGCGGGAGGAAGGCAAGGCGAAGGTCGAGGATGGAGAGGAGAAAAGGGAGAAAGGAGGAGAGAAGGGAGACATGAAGAGAGAAGGAATGAGGAAAGGAGGGAAGGGAGAAGAGAAGCAGAAAAGGTGGGTGGAGAAGAGAAAAAAAAATGGTATCACAGGACAAAGAGAAAGAGAAAGAGAGAGAGAGAGAGAGAGAGAGAGAGAGAGAGAGAACAAGGAATGGGAGGGAAAGGAAGAAAAAAAGGGGGAGAGCAACGGCAGGAGAGGTCGAGAGAGAGAGGGAGGGAGGGTGGGAGAGAGGGAAAGAGGGGAGGAAAAGGGAGATCATCCTTATGTGTTAATTTGAGTGTATGGGGAGAGGAAGGGGAGGGAGAGAGGGAGGAGTCAAGAGGGGAAAATGAGAGAGGGGAGAGGTGTGGAGGGATGAGACTGAAGGGAGAGATGGAGGGAGAGAGGGAAAAAGAGACAGAATGAAAGAGGAGAGGAGAGAAGAAGAGCAGGGAGGGAGAGGAGAGAAGAGTCGAAAGGAAGGTGCGGTGAGAGAGACGATGGTGAGGGGCGAGGGAGGGAAGGAAAGAGGGAGGGGAGGGGAGGGAAAAGGCGAAGAGAGAAGAGGTGAACAGAGACGTGAAAGAGCAAGAGGGGACGGAAGGGAGGGGAAGGAGAGGCGGTGTGAAGGGAGAAAACTTAGGGGTGAGGGGAGGGGAGGGGAGGGAGGTAGGAAAGGAGGGGAGGAAGGGAAGCATACGTGTGGCATTAATTTGAGGGGAGGCAACTGAGGGGAGGAAAAGAGGGATGGAGAGAGAGAGAGAGAGAGAGAGAGAGAGAGAGAGAGAGAGAGTTTAGCGTCAGACAGATACAAAAAGCCTGATAGATGTAGACATAAATGTAGGTAAATTAGTAGGAAGGGAAGCATACAAATCGACAGGTAAGTAGGGAAGATAAAAATACCGACACAAAGGTAAATAAATACATTACCTATACAGACAGGAAGGTAAACATATACAAATTAAATTATATATGTAAAAATAAACCAAAAAAAAAAAAAATGCAATACATATTCAGATATTTGGCTACACACATAACAGATGAAATATGAGAAATACGAATAGCCATTTAATGTATGGTAGACAGATAGATAAATAAACAGACAGTAAATAGATAAGATACACTGATGGATGGATGGATGGATGGAAGGAAGGAAGGATGGATGGATGGATGGATGGATGGATGGATGGATGGATGGAAGGAAGGAAGGAAGGATGGATGGATGGATGGAAGAAAGGAAGGAAGGAAGGATGGATGGATGGATGGATGCACAGACAGGTAGATAAGATAGACAGATTAAACACTGACAAACAACCAGCTAAACAAATACAGAATACATATAAACAGACCCTGAAAAAAGGCAGAAATATATATGGCTGAATATGAAACAAAAAATAACAAGCTGACAGACACATCCAGAAAATCACAATAGATACACAGCCAGACAGAGATAGATAAACAGATAGACAGAGATAGATACACAGATAGACAGAATCCCAGCGTTTAAGTCAGTGCTGGTAAACTTGGCTCAATCTTGGGAGACACCGAAGAATTTCAAGCAGTTGGGAGGGTGAGAAGCGGCGGACCGAGAGGGAGGGAAAGATGCTGGGGGGAGGGAAAGATGCTGGGGGGAGGGAAAGATGCTGGGGAGGGGGAAAGATGCTGGGGAGAGGGAAAGATGCTGGGGAGAGGGAAAGATGCAGGAAGGAGGGAAGGGAGGCTGGGTTGCAGGAGGGAAAGATGCAGGAAGGAGGGAAGGGAGGCTGGGTAGCAGGAGGGAAAGAGGTAAGAAGGAAAGGGGGAAAAAGGGGAAGGAAGGAGGATGAAGGGGCGGAGGAAGGAGGGGAAAAAGGGAGAGAGGAGGGAGGGAAAGGAAAGGCAGGAGAAGAGAGAGGATAGAATGGAGGACGGAAAAGAGAGAGATGGAAGTTAAAGACGGAAAGGAAACGAGGATAGAAGGGAGGAAATGAAGGAAAAAGAGAGGAGAGGAGGAAGACGGGGAGGAAAGGAGGAGAGGAAGGGCAAGGAAGAGGACAAAGAGAGAGAGAGAGAGAGAGAGTCGGAAAGACAGGAAAATATGAAGGATGGAAGAATGAAAGGTGAAGGAAGGAAGAATGAAAGTTGAAGGGATGAAAGATGAATGAATGAAGGGGGAATGAAGGAAAGAACGGAGGGAATGACGCATTACAAAGAAGGATGGGAATGATGAAAGAGGGAAGGATGAAGGATGGAGAGAATGAAAGAACTACGGAAGAAGTGAGGAAGGAAAGAAGGGAAGAGGATGGACAGATTAATGAAGGGAAGGGAAGAAGAAGGAGAGGGAGGAAGGGAAGGAAAGAAGTGAAAGAAAAAGAAAAAGAGAGAGAGAGATGAAAGAAAGAGGAAGGGGAACAATAAGAGTGAAACGGAAGGAAGAGAGAGAGAGAGAGAGAGAGAGAGAGAGAGAGAGAGAGAGAGAGAGAGAGAGTCCAAATGAGAGAAAGTGAGGTTAAGTAAACAGCAGACTGCAAATGTGAGAAAGTGTGTGTGTGTGTGTGTGTGTGTGTGTGTGTGTGTGTGTGTGTGTGTGTGTGTGTGTGTGAGAGAGAGAGAGAGAGAGAGAGAGAGAGAGAGAGAGAGAGAGAGAGACGAAGAGACAGGGATGTACAGCAAATGTAATAAAAACAAAAAAAGACTATGTAAGAAAATGAATGAATAAAAATAAATAAATAATAAATAAGGCTGACTTGCTTACAGATGTGGAAAATACGAAAAAAAAAAAAAATGAGATACTGACAACCATGAGAGAAAAGGCTGCAGATGTGAGCGAGTGTGCAAATGTGAGTGAGTGAGTGAGTGAGTGAGTGTGTGCGTGACTAGAACAGGTGTGAGAGAAAGAAACAGCCTCCCACACACACCTGCCTCGCTCACGCCCCTTCCTCTCTCTCTCTCTCTCTCTCTCTACCTACCTACCTACCTATCTCAGCAGGAAATAGAAAAACATGTTGGACACAAATATTCATGTTAAATTTCTCTTCGCTCTCTCTCTCTCTCTCTCTCACCTGCCCTCCTACCTCACACACACACACACACACACACACACACACACACACACACACACACACACACACACACACCTTCCTCTTTGTCTTCTCTCAACAGATGAGTAAATTATGGATGTTAACTGCACTGCAAATATACTGGTAGAAAATCGCAACATTATTATTATTACTATTATTATTATTACTATTACTATTATTATTGTTGTTGTTGTTGTTATTCTTGGTTACTGATGCTGATATTACCTATTACTATTCCTCTAGTATTACCACCACCACCACCACCAAGAATACCACTTACTACTACCGTACCACTACTGTTAATAATAATAATAATAATAATAATAATAATAATAATAATAATAATAATAAAAATATAAATAAATAAATAATAGTAAACGTTATGCTAAGGAGGGAAAAGTAGAATTTAGACCAACGACGTACGCGACTATAAGCCAGTAGGCGAAGGACGGCACACAAAGCTCCATCCCCGAGAAATCCCACGTGAAATTAAGGGTTAACATCGGAGTACAGTCGGGGGCAAAAGTTCGCTAATACTTCACCTCTTCTCCCTGTAGTATTAAAAAGTTGAGAGGCGTCAGGGAGGAGCGAGATAAACATGAGCTAAGAAATAATTGCTGTGGAGGGGTGCACTAACTTTTGTCCACGACTGTACGCCTTCAAAATCCAAAAATAAGCTCAATTATAGAAAGGTAGAGCTGGGATTTTGACGACGCGGTGGCCGAGTGGGTAGGGTTAGAGACCGCGAGTAGAGGCGTGAGGGGGGTCATGTGCACTGGATGCCTGGTCAGTGTAGTTACCCATTCAACACGGTAAGGTTTGTAATATATCGTTCGTGTGTGTGTGTGTGTGTGTGTGTGTGTGTGTGTGTGTGTGTGTGTGTGTGTTGCCGCCTGGGTATAAAAACGTCCATGAACTCCCTCCACATCCCCCGAAAGGACGATGGTGACCGAATCGGTAGAGGGGTAGCCTGCAGTCCTAATCGACCCACGTTCGAATCCCGGCTGGGGCAGGGAACAATTTAAGGCCCTGAATTTCAATAAGGCAGACTTTACTGATATACCAAAAGACCCGCCGACATGTAAAAATACCCCCGCTAATACTAATACACCAGTCCAGTATGAGACTGCCCTAGCATGTATTCAATATGGACGGTGGGTGTTAGCGCCGAAGTGGTGACATGTGGAGGTGTATGGGATGTGGGAGGACTACTGGGCCTTGGGAACGGGCTGTGAAATCTATGCCCAGAGTCGGACACATGAAAAAAAAAAGACTGACAAATAGACAGATGAATAAAGAGATAGATAAATAGATACACATTTAAAGATAACATTCATCTAATCTTCTCTCTCTCTCTCTCTCCACAAAACTTCTTCCCCCTTCAGTCCATCATTCTCCTCTCCTCTCCTCACTTCCTCTTTCTCCTCCCTTCCCTTCCCTCCCTCCCTCCCTCTCTCTCTCTCTCTCTCTCTCTCTCTCTCTCTCTCTCTCTCAACCCTTCCCCCATACGCCAGTGACCACAAGGATAATTACGCGGGATATCGACCAAGCGTCACCCATGCCCTGAGCTGCGGTAATGGCGGCGTATTTGCGTATAGGGAGAGGGAGAGATGGAGGAGATAGTGGAGAGATGGAGGGAGGAGGAGGGGGAAAGATGGAGGGAAAAGGAGGGAAAACTGGAGGAAGGAGGGGGGGAATGATGAAGGAAGAAGTGGGGAAGATACATGAAGGAGGGGGGAGGACAGTAGGAAGGGGGGAATGAAGCAGGGGATAAAACGAAATGAAATGAGATGAGAGAGAGAGAGAGAGAGAGAGAATGGCGGAAGTTGGAGGACAAGAACAACAGGAAAACTACCCTAAAAAAAAAAAATAAGTGGTGGAAGGGAAGGGAAGGGAAGGGGAAATGAAGACGGAGGAGTGAGGGAGAGAAATACAGGGATGGAGAAGGGCGAGGGAAACTGGATGAACAGGAAGGGAAAGACGGAGAGGGGGTCACAGAAATGGCGAGATCACATTTTTACCCATTTCACTTCGATTTATTTTTTATGTTTAATTATTCCACACGGTTTTAATTTCATATGATTTTAATTTACTTAGGAATTATCTGTTATTAATGAAGGAGTCAGTGAAGGCTCAGTCTATCCCTTGCAATTCATTAATCCCTTGCAATTCATTCCCATGCTATTCATTAATCCCTTGCAATTCATTAATCCCTTGCAATTCATCAATCCCTTGCAATTCATTAATCCCTTGCAATTCATTCCCATGCTATTCATTAATCCCTTGCAATTCATTAATCCCTTGCAATTCATTAACCCCTTGCAATTCATTCCTTTGCAATTCATTAATCCCTTGCAATTCATTAACCCCTTGCAATTCATTCCTTTGCAATTCATTAATCCCTTGCAATTCGTAAAGATTTTCCCAAGATGAATATAATCGTCTGGAGATGATAAGAATGGACTAAGAAATACGTCATCGGAGTGAAGAGGTTAGGAGATGGAGGGAGGAGAGAGAGAGATACAGATCCACAAACGGATAGATGGATGGATGGATGAGCGGTGGGTGGATGCGTGGGTGTGTGGATGTACGAGGTGGTCTCAGGGTAGATGGGGGGTTGTAGATTGATAGACAGACACATAGACAGATAGATGGATGGATGAATAGATAAATGAGCGGGTGGGTGGGTGGATGGATGGATGGATGGATGAGTGGGTAGGTGGATGGATGGGTGTGTGGCTGTACGAGGTCTAATGGTCGATGGGGGTGGGGGTCGTTCCTCAGTAGGGACAAACGCCTGGAAAGTAACTGGTTGGCGTCAAGAAACAGACTATCGGGAAGAGACAGACTGAGTAACTGCTGGATAGACAGACAGACAGCCAAATAAAATAGACAAACAGACAGACACATACAGAGGCCAGGTAGTTTAAAAGGCACTGAAAGACAGACTGACGAAGAAAAAGACGAAAGTACCAAGGCAGACAGACAAGCACAGAAAAAGACAGACACGCAGATACAGAAACAGACTGAGACAGAGAAGCACAGACATATAGACACAGAAAAGGAGATGGGCAGATAGATAGACATGCAAATACAGATAGATAGCAAGCCCCGACACCCCCCTTTCACCCCCGTCCCCCTGATTGGCTGGATCGAATTTCCCTCAGCCAATGAACGCGCGAGTCAAGTGTGCGTTCATTGGTCGATTCTTCCCGCCCGTTATGAGAGCCAGCCACGCTATTGGTCGGTTATGAAGGCCAAGATTTATTATTATTATTATTATTATTATTATTATTATTATAGTAGTAGTAGTAGTGGTGGTAGTAGTAGTAGTAGTAGTATCATTATCATTACTTCTTTTTGAGCATTTTCTTAGTTTCATATAGTTTCTAGTTTACAGTACTTTCAGTTTTAAAAATTTGTTATTTATTTGATTATTTATTTATTTATTATTATTATTATTATTATTATTATTATTATCATTATTATTACTGCAATCACCATCATTTAATAACCTCTCCGGATATGGCGAGCTTTTTCTTGGGTGTAATTATAAACAAATATGTTCTAGTTACTCACTTATTTTATTTCCTACCATATTTATTTAGTCACATTCAGACGGGCGACCAAATGCAGTGTGTCCCTAACTGTGTCACTCACTCACCAAGTTCCTATACCTTTCTGAAGGAAGGAATCAAGCCTTAAGGGTGGGATGTTGAAGGGAGGGGGGGCAGATATTGTGTCTGTTGTGGGTCTGGAGTTTCTATGGTGTGTGTGTGTGTGTGTGTGTGTGTGTGTGTGTGTGTGTGTGTGTGTGTTTCATGCATCTGTTACTACGAAGGTCGAGGTTGGGATGTATGTATATTTTTAATTTGTTTTCTTTCTCGGATTTGCTGAGTTTCCCCTCCCTCTCATTCCCTCTCTCACATCTCCCTCCCTCCCTCTCTTTTCTCTCCCTCACTCTCCTTCCCTCCCTGCACCTTTCCCTCCCTCCCTTTTTTCTCCCTTACTCTCCTTCCCTCCATTTTACCTTTCCTTTCCTTCCTTTTCCCTCCCTCACTCTCCTTCCCTCCCTTTTACCCAACTCTTTCTCCCCATTTCCCTCCCTCTCCTTTCTTACCTCCCCTCCTTCCTCCCTCGTATGGTAGCAAAAATAGCCCTTAACCCCCTCTTCGTTAAGGGCGTAATTGGCTCTCATCAAATAACAGGCGTGTGGGGGAAGGAGAAGGAGGAGGAGGAGGAGGAGGAGGATAGTGGATATATAGGTTGCGTGTGTGTGTGTGTGTGTGTGTGTGTGTGTGTGTGTGTGTGTGTGTGTGTGTGTGTGTGTGTGTGTGTGTGTGTGTGTGAGAGAGAGAGAGAGAGAGAGAGAGAGAGTTCCTGTACGTGGGTGTCTTCCGCTATAGGTGGGTGGGTCTTCAAAATTTGGTGCAGGTTAATTGGAGTGGGTCCCTGTAAGTGGTAAGTGGCTTTAAGTGACTAAGTGGAACGAGTGTCTATTTAAGTGGGGTACGTGGGCGAGAGGGAGTAAATAAGTGGGTTAGGTTAGTAGTCGGCACTTAGAAGGACCACCTAAGAGGAGGGAGAGCGAGAGGGAGCGATAGGTGAATGAGGTTAATGTCTATAAGTGAATTACCAGGGACAGAAGGGGAGAGGACGGTGTGTGTGTGTGTGTGTGTGTGTGTGTGTGTGTGTGTGTGTGTGTGTGTGTGTGTGTGTGTGAGAGAGAGAGAGAGAGAGAGAGAGAGAGAGAGAGAGAGAGAGAGAGAGAGAGAGAGAGGAGTAAAAAGGAAACATTAAAAGAACAGGACGATGGAAAAGTGGCGAGATGGAGGGAAGGCAACTGAGGGAGGGAGAGTAAAAGAGGGAGGGAAAAGTGGTGAGGGAGGGAAAAGTGGTGAGGGAGGGAGGACGTGGAAGGGGAAGGGAGGGAGGGAGGGAGGGAAGAGGCGCAGAAAAGGAGAGTAAATGGAGGGAGGGAAGCTGGGAAGGGGAAAGAGATAAGATGAAAAATAGGAAAGAGAAATGGGCAATATGAGAGGAAAAGAGGAATATCTAAGAAAATATGGCAAAAAAAAAAAAAAAAAAAAAAAAAAAAAAAAGAAGGATAAGCAGGGAAGAAAAAAAAATCTTCGACTTGGATGGAGGGAGAAAAGAAGTGAGGTGGGGTGTGGGGAGAAGAGATACTCGTAGTGTGTGGTGGAGGTAGAGGGGAGGGGATGGGGAGGGAGGGATTCTGTTGAGGGCTGGGGTGAAGGGTGTGACGGAGGCGTATGTTTTATGTATTGGGGGAGAATGTGGGGTGGGGAGGCATAAGGGCTGGGTATGGGGAGGAGAGAGAAAGTATTGGTGGGATTAGTCTGGGAAGGGGAGAGAGTGTAGGTACTGGTGGGGCGAGTCCAGGGAGGGGAGAGAATGTAGGTATTGGTGGGGTGAGTCTGGGGGAGTGGGGTGTGGAATAGAGGGCAGTCTATGTGTCGGGGGGGGGGGTATTAGGGGGAGAGGGATGTGTGTGATTGGGGTTGGTACGAAGTGTGGGGTATGTGCAGAAGGGTGAAAGAGAGGGAGAGGGGGGAGGGGGAAGGGAGAGGAATGGGGATATACAAGTATGTGTAGAAGGTAAGGGGGGTGGGGGTTGGGGAGCAAGTAAGGGTGGGGCAGGGCAGGGGGTAGAGGGGAGGAGGTATGTGTTAGAGATGTGAGAAGAGGAGGGCGGGGGGAGGTATGTGCTAGGAGTGAAGGGAGAGGAGTGGGGTGTATGTGTAAGGGGTTCAGGGAGGGGAAGGGGGAAATGGGGGGGTGGGAGCGAGGGGAGGGGAAGGAAGGGGGGAGTGTGTGGGTGGTGGTCCGTTCGGGTCCACGTGAGGGAGACCACAAGATAGACATTACCCCCAGACCACAGACCAAACTCACTGCCACACACTCCCTCACCCCCCCCTCTCTCTCTCTATCTCACACTCTCTCACACACACACACACACACACACACACACACACCACCGAAAGAATGAAGACTATTAATCCAAATTAGCTTAAAATAAACAAATAAAAATAACGCCAATTCAGCCATGCCCTACGCGCGTATGTTCGAATCCTGGAAGTGGCCATTTTTTATTTTTTATCTTTTTTATTGACCAGGGGCGTAGGTCAGCCTCCCCCCCCCTTAAATAATCTGAATTTCGATAGCCTAGCCTCGGACCCCTACGGCCTGATGGGGTTCATATTGCATTTAATGGTATAAAAAAAAACGAAAAAAATTAAAAAATAAATATAAAACAATGGATAAATAGCTAAATGGATTACTATAAGACGTGAAGTGAGAGAGAGAGAGAGAGAGAGAGAGAGAGAGAGAGAGAGAGAGAGAGAGAGAGAGAGAGAGAGAGAGAGAGAGAGAGAGTGTGTGTTTCTTAAGTTAGCAAAATTAATATATGGGCTAATTAAAAAAAAGGAATGGTAGTAAAATAAAATAAAAATGAATGAATAACTAAGTGACGAATAAAACACTTAAAAATAACTACAAATAAGAACTAAGTAAATAAATTGATAACTAAACGGCTCTAATAACAATACGAATATATAAAAATGAACACCACTTCTTACCTATATAAATAAATAACTGAATAAATGAATGAATAAATGAACTGTATAGCTGAATGAATAACTGAGGGGCGTGAAAATAGATAACAATAAATGAATGAATAAATGAACTGTATAACTGAATAACTGAGGGGCGTGGGAATAAATAACAATAAATGAATGAATAAATGAACCGTATAACTGAATGAATAACTGAGGGGCGTGACAATACTAGCCACAGGAAGCAGGGTGTATAAATCAATTAATAAATGATAAATGGCCTTTGACCCCCACTTTATTGCCAGAAGTGAGGTCTCATGGTGGGTAATGAGAGGGGGAGGGGAGGGGGAGGGAAAGTGGAGAGGGGGAAGGGAAAGTGGAGAGGGGACAGGGGGAAGGGAAAGTGGAGAGGGGACAGGGGGAAGGGGAAAGTGGTACGAGAGAGAGAGGGTGAAGGAAAATTGGAGAGCGAGCTAAGAGGGGGGAAACGGGGGGGAAACAGGGAGAGAAAGGGGGAGAGAATAAGAGAGAGAGAGAGAGAGGGGGGGGAGAAAAAGTGGGGAATGTATAGTGGGGATGGAAAGACAGACATACAAATAGATAGGCACAGACAGACACAGATATAGACAGACAGATAGATAGACAGACACACAGATAGATATAGTCCTTCCCTTAAGTCTATCCATTCCTCCTTCCTTTCTCCCTCCTCCCTTCCATTCCTCCTTTCCCTCCTCCTATCCTACTATCTTAATTCCTTCCCTCCTCACCTTTTTTTCCTCCTCCTTCTCCCTTCCTTCTTTCCCTATTCTTTTTTCTTCCCTCCACCTCCTCTTCTTTCTTTCCCCCTTCCTCTTCTCTCTTCCTTCCTTCTATTTTTCCCCCCTCCTCTTCTCCCTTCCCCTTCCTTTCTTCTTTCCCTTTTCCAATATTCCCTTCCTTCCTTCCTTCTTCCTCTCTTTTCTTCCCATCTAACCTTCTCTCTCCCTCATTCTACCACATCCATCTACGACTCCATCTCTCTTTCCTTCCTACTTTTCTTCTTCCCCATTCCTTTCTTCATCGCCCCTTGTCTTCCTCCTCCACACTACCCCTCATCTCCTCCTCTTCCTTCTCCTTCCTCTTCTATCCTGCTTCTTTTCCTTAATATCCTACTATCTTCTTTACTCCCTTTCTTCCTTCTTACCATTTATCTTCTACCTCGCCTCTCTCTCTCTCTCTCTCTCTCTCTCTCTCTCTTGTACTACTCCCCATCTACCCTTCCTTGTATTCTCTCTATTATTCAAACATGCTTCTCTCTCTCTCTCTCTCTCTCTCTCTCTCACAAAAACCCCAAGCAATTAGGGTAGAGGAACCCGTTGAGTTTGTCCCCCAGGAGTCGAAGGTGATCAATGGTCTCTCTCTCTCTCTCTCTCTCTCTCTCTTACCGTCATTTTTGTCCCTATTTCTCTCTCTTGCAAATGTGTGTGTGTGTGTGTGTGTGTGAGAGAGAGAGAGAGAGAGAGAGAGAGAGAGAGAGAGAGACAGAGAGAGGGGGGGGGGTCGGGAACAATTGTCAACAGGGATAACTTTCCGTTTTAATGAGAGTTAATTATATATACGTGAATGGTTGTGGTAGTTGTGGTAGATGTGGTGGTAGTTGTAGAGGTTTGGTATGGTTGTGATGGTTGTGGTTGCTGTAGTGGTAGTTGTGGTAGTCGCGGTGGTAGGTGTGGTGAATGGTGGTTGTAAAGACTGTCAGGTTGTGGTAGTTGTGGTATATGCGTTTTATGAGACTAGGAAAGTGGTTGTTGTAGTTGTGGTTGGTGTGGAAGTTGTGGTTGGTGTGGTAGCTGTGGTTGGTGTGGTAGCTGTGATTTATATGGTAGTTGTGGTTCGTGTAGTACTTGTGGTTGGTGTGGTAGATGTGGTTCGTGTGGTACTTGTGGTTGGTGTGGTAGTTGCGGTTGATGTGGTAGTTGCGGTTGGTGTGGTAGGTGTGGCTGGTATGGCAGTTGTGGTTTGTGTGGTAGCTGTAGATGATGTGGTAGTGGTGGTAGTAGTGACTGGTGTGGTAGGTTTGTTAGGACCATAGTGAACTGTAGTTGTGGTAGCTATGGTAGGTCTAGTAGTTCTGGTAAATACTGTATACTGTACTTGCTCTGGTTGTGGTTGTGGTTGTGGTAGTTGTGGATCGTGTGGTAGTTGTGGTGGTTGCAGCAGGTTCAACTGTGGTAAGGATCCTAACTTTACTGGGCTGGTAGTTGTGGTTGTGGTGATCCTGGTAAACACAGCTGTGGTAGTTGAGTGGTAGTTGGTAGTGTGGTTACGGAAAAAACAACCAACATCCCAACTACCACAACCTAAACTACTACTTATAATTCCCTAAAAAATAACTAACTACCAACATTTCCCAAACAACCACAACTACCAACATTCCCCCAAACAACCACAACTACCAACACCGCCCCAAACAACCGCAACTACCAACATTAACCCGAACAACCACAACTACCAACATTTCCCCCAAACAACTACCAACATTTTCCCCAAACAACCACAACTACCAACATTTCCCACAAACAACCACAACTACCAACATTTCCCCCAAACAACCACAACCACCAACATTTCCCCCAAACTACCACAACTACCAACATTTCCCCCAAACTACCACAACTACAAACATTTTCCCCAAACAACCACAACCACCAACATTTCCCCCAAACTAGCACAACTACCAACATTTCCCACAAACTACCACAACTACCAACATTTCCCACAAACTACCACAACTACCAACATTTCCCCCAAACAACCACAACTACCAACATTTCCCCGAGTTCGCGACATTTTAACCCCTCTCGCGAAAACCACATAATTAGTTTTCTCAATACTGAATGTGAGAGAGAGAGAGAGAGAGAGAGAGAGAGAGAGAGAGAGAGAGAGAGAGAGAGAGAAGTACGGACGAATACATATACATACATACATATAAATAAATAGATAAACTGATAGGTGGATAGATACATATCGTACACAGATAGGCAGAGAAACTGTGTGTGTGTGTGTGTGTGTGTGTGTGTGTCACTGCTTTGATTTATTATTCATCTTTATGTGCGTATGTGACCGTGTAAGAGCTTTTTATGCCCAAGGGTGGATTAGGCATGTGTGTGTGTACATGTGGATGTATATGTGTACGTATATGTACAATATAAACATGTAAGTACGTCCATGTATGTACGTATGAATAATGCAAGGAACATAGCCTACGTAGGAAAGAATAAACCCGTGTGTGTGTGTGTGTGTGTGTGTGTGTGTGTGTGTGTGTGTGTGTGTGTGTGTGTGTGTGTGTGTGTGTGTGTGTGTGTGTGTGTGTGTGTGCCATAATTCACAACTCCCATCCAATACTCTGTCGCCACGAGAGAGAGAGAGAGAGAGAGAGAGAGAGAGAGAGAGAGGGGCAAGAAGGAAAACAAATTAGCTTTAACTCGAGGACTGACCACACACACACACACACACACACACACACACACATTTTCTATCATCTACCCATCAATGTATTTAACGTCTTCCCTACCTACCAACATATCTACCAGTCTATCTACTCCACTCTCTCTCTCTCTCTCTCTTTCTCTCACTCTCAACATGCTTTGTTTCTCAATAAAAAAAAAAACACAAACAGCCAATGTCTTTCTTGGGATCAGTCTCTCTCTCTCTCTCTCTCTTCCTTCCATCACTTCAGTTCCCACAATCTTTTTCTTTTTCATTTTTGTTTTGTTATTTCTTTATCACTGCTCTCCAGCCACCTCCTCTGCCTCCATCTCCCTCATTTTTTTTTAATTCTTTCCATCCCATGAATTTTCCTTTTTTCTTTTTACTTTATAACAAACGTTCAGCATTTTGTTCAGCTCAGGGGACGGTCTCGTACAGATGGGGTTCCTCTGTGTGTGTGTGTGTGTGTGTGTGTGTGTGTGTGTGTGTGTGTGTGTGTGTGTGTGTGTGTGTGTGTGTGTGTGTGTGTGTGTGTGTGTGTGTGTGTGTGTGTGTGTGTGTGTGTGTGTGTGTGTGTTTGCGTGTAATCCCCATCCCATCCACATCATCCACTCTGCCTTCCACTTCAATCCACCTCATATCTTCCACTCTGCCTTCCATTTCAATCCACCCCAATCCCCTCCATCCACCTCATATTTTCCACCCAACCTACCATTTCAATCTATCCCAACCCCTTTCACCCTATCCACATCTTCCACTCTGTCATCCACCAATCCTTTACTCCACTGATCCACCACCCGATGTGACGCTATATCAAGGTTGCATTACAGGAAGGTCGCAATAAATCAAGGTTGCATAAACGAGAACGTGACGGGGTAGGTGAGTCAGAGTGGCGTGTGGGGGCAAGAGGGTCGTCACTGAGTAGGGAGGAAATTTTTGGTTATTTTTGTAGGCCACCCCTCACAAGATGCAGCGTCAACCCACGATTTAAATTTCATAAGTAAATAAAGACTGACAAATAAAAGATAAGGGGTTCGATTTCTCGTTGGTTAAGGAAGCTCCCTAACACCACTTCCCAAGCGATTTATTTTAGGATATGGGTGGTTAATATCGTTTTGTACGTTATTTATGCAGGGTATGGCGATATTTTAAGGATTTATGTAACACAGTAGAGGACAGTAAAGTGTAATAAAGAAAATAAGTCGCTTTGGAAAGGGTGTCAAGGAGCTTCATCATCTTAAGAGAATACAGGCCAAGGTAAGCAAAGGACTGATAGATAAAAAATAGATAAAGTACTGATAGATACACCTACGTAATGATTTTTTGTACAATATATCAGTTTCACGTTATATAAAGCATACTTCCGTTTACTATTTAACATATTAGAGTTGTCATCCAGTATACAGAATATATCCAAGTAAATCGGGCCTCACCATCGCCGTATATCATGTGTATGCTCAGGATATATCCGTGTTTTATTATACACAGCATATCAGATTAACGTTGCGTGTTCCTCAGTATGTCAGAGTTTACAGAGAAGCATTACGTTAAACCTACTTCACTACAACTATATCAAGAGTATATCTGCTGTATTATATGATGGTTATACTACATTTTACACATCACTACAGCAAACAAAACAATATACTAAGGTTATATCCCCACTTTATATTAGTCGCAAAAAGCCCCGTATGGGAGGGTTATATAAGAAACAATACACCGAGGATATACTTTACAAAATATATCAAAATTACAGCATATGCGGATTTGCATTTTGATACGAATCCGCTAAAAATGTCTGGAGTCAATGTTCGCTATACCGGGGTCATATAAAAGGGGTTGTTACAGCGGGGTCTGTCCAATTCGTAGGTCACGCTATAACGAGTTTGCGTGCAGCGGGGAGGTCTGCCTTGCACGCACACGCAGCCTTGAGTGTGTGTGTGTGTGTGTGTGTGTGTGTGTGTGTGTGTGTGTGTGTGTGTGTGTGTGTGTGTAAATGTTAACGTGGATGTATGAATGTGCGTTTAATCGAATGTGTATACCAAAATGTGTACACACGTGTACGCCTGCTTTTGTGTAAATGCGTTGGAATGATCGAAACTGTGCAAGAAATGTTTTAAGGTCATAATGTACAGTATACGGTATATATATATATATATATATATATATATATATATATATATATATATATATATATATATATATATATATATATATATATATATATATATATATATATATATATATATATATTCTTGTTCTGGCTTACATCGATTCAAAACATGTATTGCAGAGGTGCGTGCGCGCTTGTGTATGTGTGTGGGAGATGAGGGTGTGTGCGTACGTGCATGAATGTGTGAATTAATGTGATCTATGTGGGTGAGCATGAGCGCGTCTGTATGTGTGCGTATACCTGCGTGTGCGCATGATTGCATGACGAGAATGCTAAGTATGGCTCCGTTTGTGGCCATGTACAGTACGTGAAGTTGCGTACGCGCTCGTATGCCTATGTGCACATGTGTCCGTCGATGTGACAATGTGTGTGCGTATAAATGTATGTGTACTTGAGAGCAGATACTGTACCTCCATAAGCGCCTCTGTACAAGTGCCTCTGCTACTGTGCGTACAGTTCTGTGCGTGTGTGCACAAATTAATGTTTCTTTGTGTAGGCAGCTGTTTCGAATAAGTGTACATTGTGTGTGTGTGTGTGTGTGTGTGTGTGTGTGTGTGTGTGTGTGTGTGTGTTCACTTCCTCTCGCCTTGAAGCTCCATCATGATACATTTTTTAGGGGGGGAGGAGGGGGAGGGAGGAGGAGGATGATAGAGGGGAGGGAAGGAGTGAGTGACGGGTGGAAGGGGAGGGGAGAGGAGGGGAGGGGTGACCGGTGGAAGTGGAGGAGGGGAGATGGGTGGAAGATTAGGGGAGGGGAGGGGGAGGAAGAGGATGGACGAGAGGGGAGGAGACGAGGAGGAGTGAAGATAAGGAAAGGGTGGAGGAAGGAGGGAGGAGGAAGAGGGAAAAGAGGGAAGGGGAAGGGAGGAGGGGGGGGGATCGGGACAGGGGTAGGGTAGGGGGAGGGAGGGAAGAGGATGGGGATGGGTTGGGGAGAATGACGTGAAGGAGGGAGACAAGGGAGTTAAGAGGTGAAGGAGAGAGACTGGAATGAATGCTGTGTGGAAAGGGTGAGAAGGAAGGGGAAGGACATGGAGAAGAGGAAGGAGGGAGAGGGAATGGGAGACAAAACACAGAAGCAAGGAGGATGGATGGAGGAAGAAGGAAGGTACGGAAAAGAAAGAGAAATGGAAAGTAAGAAGGAAGGAGGGAGGGACTTGGAAGATGGAAGGGAAAAGGAAGAGAAGAAGCAACAGTGGACAAGGGAAAAGGAATTGAGAGAGAGAGAGAGAGAGAGAGAGAGAGAGAGAGAGAGAGAGAGAGAGAGAGAGAGAGAACTGAAATAGTGTGGAATAAAGAGGGAAGGAAGAAACGAAGGGAGGGAGGGAGGGAGGGGGGGAAGAGAGGAGAGGGAGGATGAAAAAACTGGGAGGTGGAAGAGGAGGAGAATGAAGGGAGCAGAATGATACTGACGAACATTCAGACACGCATTCATAATATCGAAAGTATTATTATTATTATTATTATTATTATTATTATTATTATTATCCATACTCGCTTAAAGGCCGCTTTTGGCGGCCTCCGCTTGATGTCAAGTCACTTCCTATCTTCAGTCAGAGATGAGTCATAACTCGGGAACCGGTGACCCGATTGGACTGGAAATTGTTTTATTCTTCAAGTTCGACCATTTTAACGGTACCTTGCTCCAACAAACATTGCACTACATGCGCCGGTTTTTTATGTGGTACGGTTGCAAAAAAAACAAACATTACAGAAACCGGATCATTATAATATAGATTGCCATTACTACTACTACTACTACTGCTACTACTATTACTACTACTAGCAAACCGGTAGGAGGTAAGAAATCGAGAAAGAAGAACAGCAAACGTGAGGGGAACGCTAAAATGAAAGACAGGAATGAGAATTACCTGACGAAGGAAAACACGAAATGAAAAGAAAAAGCATACAGTATAACATCGATAAAGGTGTACTAGGGAGGAGGAGAAACGGAAGGAAATGGAGAGATAAGACAAGAACACTATGAGGAGGAGGAGGAGGAAGAGGAGGAGGAGGAATGTGAGAGGAGAGTGATGGAGGTCGTGACGGCGGCTTTGTAAACGCCGAGTGGTGGTGAGATGGTGGTGATAGTGGCAGTGGTGGTTGTTGTGGTAGGTGCTAAAACTAGGGGTGGCAGTGGTGGTAATTGTGGTAGCAGAGTGGTATAAGTGGTAGTTGTGGTGGTGTTGGTAGTTATGGTTGGTGCTATATCTAGGAGTGGTATTTGTGGTAATTGTGGTGAGTGGTGACTTAGTGTTGGTGGTGATAGTGGTAGTAGTGGTGGTGGGTGTGGTAGGGGTTAAAACTAGAGGTGGTAGTTGTGGTGACTGGTAGGTGGTATGAGGTGGTGGTAGATGTGGTGGATGGTGGTGGATGTGGTAGGTACGTTAGGTCCAGTGTTGGTTGTAGAAATGGTAGCTACTGTGGTATGTGGTAGTAGTTGTGGTGATAGATGACTGGTAGTGCTTGTAGTGGTGGTAGCTGTGATAGGTGGCAATACTCATGCTGGCAGTAGCAGTGGTAGTAGTTGTGGTAATTGCTGTGGTAGGCGTTGTGGTAGTTGTGGTGGTAGCCTGGGTGAACTCATGTAGGTGGTGTGGCAATGACAGTAATAATTGTGGTAGGTGGTGAGAGAGAGAGAGAGAGAGAGAGAGAGAGAGAGAGAGAGAGAGAGAGAGAGAGAGTCCCTTGATCGTGAAGGAGCCAAACTAATTAGACAGACTGATAGATAGACAGATAGATACATAGATAGACAAATAAATCCCCTATAACCCTTTCAATACGATAACTCATATTCTTCCTGCCTCCAGACGATTTTACTCAGCAATTTTTTGTCTATTTTCAATTTTTTTTTAGGTTCGCGTCAGACGATTTTATTCAGCTTAGAGGGAAAAAAGTCCTAGGGCTGAGCGGACACACACACACACACACACACACACACTTCAGATCGAGGACATCTTTTTATTTTTCTAGGCTTCCTATGGAGGGAATAACCACCGATTCTCTCTCTCTCTCTCTCTCTCTCTCTCTCTCTCTCCAAGGTGAGAGTTACCGACTACGCCACCAAGAATTAGGGATGAGGGGAAGAAGAGGATGCAGTGATGAGTGACAGAGAGACTTGTAGTAGTAGTAGTAGTAGCAGTTGTAGTAGTACTTGTGATCGTATTATCATTATTATTATTATTATTACTATTATTATTTTAGTAGCAGTAGTAGTAGCAGTAGTAGTAGTAGTAGTAGTAATGGCTGTTGCATTTGTAGCTATGCTGTAACTTTTACAGTTGTAGATACACTAGAAGTAATATCTATCTATTGCCAGACGGCATAATCCCGTAAGGGGTGGCCAGTTGACTATGAGTTAGTTGTTTTACGGGAGGGGCACTAACCCTCCACCAACCCACTTGTTGACACGTAGGGAGCACGTATGATTTGGTTATATGGTTACCACCCAGCGTTGTAAATGGTTTCTTGGCTTACAGGAAACCATTTGGCTTGTCACTCAATGGAAAGCCACCTGTAAAGGAAAGAAAAGCAATAAGAAGTGGCAGGAAAGATGGGAGAAATAGGAAGAGGGGAGGGGCAGGCACAGAAAAAGAATGACAAAGGCTAAGGAAGAAGTAGGCAGCACTACATCAAGTGAGTGGATGATGGTCGCCACCACCTACCGAAGTACCGGTAATAGCTAGTAGTAATATTATATCAATGTTGTTGTACAGCACTGATAACTGTGACTGGTTCTGTGGTAGTTGTGGTAGTAGGATATGTATCAGTGGTAGCAGGAGAAGCAGTGATAGTCCTGGTAGTTGTGGTAGTAGTATGTGTCAGTTGTGGTACCGTAGTAGTTGTGGTAGTATGTGATAGTGATGGTAGCTGTGGTAATATGTGATAGTGGTGTAGCTGTGGTAGTATGTGATAGTGGTGGTAGTTGTGGTAGAAGTAACAGTGGCAGTTGTAGTACCGTAATGACTGTGGTAGTATGTGGTAGTTGTGGTTGTATATGATAGTCCTGGCAGTTGTGGTAGTAGTAATAGTGGTAGTTGTGGTACCGTTGTGGTAGAAAATGGTACAATCGCAGGTGATGGAGGCAACGCAGGTGGTGGCGGAGGGGAGGGGAGGGGAGGGGAGGGGAGGGGAGGGGAGGGGAGGGGACGGGAGGGGACGGGAGAGAAGGGGAGGAAAGGAAAAGGGGCTGATAAAAGAGAGGGAGAAGCGAAGACGGGAGAAATTGAGAGAGAGAGAGAGAGAGAGAGAGAGAGGAAAGACAGAGAAGGGAGGGGGAAGAAAGAGGGAAGGCAAGAGTGACGGGGAAAGAAAGGCGTGGGGATGGGACAGAGGGGGAGGGAGGGAGAGCATGGAGAGAAGCAGGAGGGAAGTGGGAGGGAAGGAAGGAAGGAAGGAGGGAGAGAGGGAGAGAGAGAGAAGAGGGAGGAAACATTAATTTTTTGACGGACAGTGAGCACAGGGGAATATGGAGGGAGGGAGGGAGGGAAGGAGGGGGAGGGAGAGAGGGAGAAGAAAGAAAGAGGAAGAGGAGGAGGGAGGGAGGGGGAGAAAGAAAAGAGGTAAGGGGGAGGTTAGACGAAAAGACAGGAGATGAAGGGAGAACTGGAGTGGAAAAGGTTGAGAGGGAGAGAGAGAGAGAGAGAGAGAGAGAGAGAGAGAGAGAGAAAGAAAGAAAGAAAGAAAGAAAGAGAGAGAGAGAGAGAGAATGAAAAACTGTAAACATGAGACGTAACAGAAGAAACATTGAGGTAGAGGAATGTTAGAGAGAGTGGAGAAGATAGAGGTAGGCAAGAGGTCGACAGAGGTAGACAGGAGGTATAGAGGTAGACAGAGATAAAGAGGACGTAGGGGAGTTAGAAATAGGTAGATAAGGAAGAGGAGAGGCACGAAGGTAGAGATATACAGGAGGAAGAGAGACAGCAGAGGAAGACAAGAGGTAGTACGGGTAGACAAGTAAAAAGAAAAGAGGTAGGCAGAGGAGGTACAGAAGCAGGTAGACAGAGGTAGAGAAGCAGGTAGATAGAGGTAGAAGAGGTAGTGAGGTGGGGGGGGGCTATATCCGGTGCGCGAGTGAGTGAGGGAGCTAGGAGACATGATGTATGGCTCTGACCACGCCCCTCTTTCCCTCTCCTCTCCCCTTCTCCCTCTCTCCCCATCTCTCTCTCTCTCTCTCTCTCTCTCTCTCAATTCGGTTATCGATCCGCCCTGACCTAATAAAGCAGTGTGTACGATTAAGCCAGACACTCTCCAAAATAAATGACCCCCCAACCGCACACTGCTTCGTATCTCGCGGTGATTCGGATATACGGGATTCGAAAATACGAGCATGCCAGGCGGCTTGTTATTACGGGGGCCAGACCGACACTACGTATAGTCAAGAGAAATTACTATCCTCCCGGTGCCGTCCGATCAAAACTTACGTCAGGTGAAATATAATGAAGAACACCTATGGCTACTACGGTGTGTTTCAAATGGTTCGACTTTTCCGCTTTGTATTCGTTTAAACTCTGGGAAGGTAATACATTCTCTCTCTCTCTCTCTCTCTCTCTCTCTCTCTCTAAATTAAAGTAGCCCAGATTTTCGCCCTTATGTTTATTTCACATATGGCACAAAAAGACAGTGCTACACCTCTGAAATTACTGTCCGTAGCACTTCTTCGTGACTGGCATCATTTTCCATTGCTTGTCTATTACACCGCGGCAATTAATATATAGGGATGGTAATTTTAGGCCGAGTCGTGGTTAGAAAATTTACAGTACTACGGTTGTCCAATCATTTTCCACTGCACTTCTTCGTGACTAGCACCACACAAGTATTGTAGCGTTATTCTACTGTTACAACCCAGCATTTCAGATACAGACATGGTAATTTTGGGACAGGGTAAACACACAAAAACAACTTATACAGGTAGTTATAAAAGTAAAAACGCATCAATAAGGACTACAACCATGGTCAATAATTCGTTTACACCGTCAGGAAGTAGTGTGGGAACCTAAATAAAATGTTACTAATCACCAGCAATTATGAAACGGCTGTATTTTCCCTTCATTATACTTTTTTTCATTTCTAACTTCACCTTAAATTGCCATCTCTCCTTCTTGAGGGCTGAGTTGTAACAAGAGCTTAGCACAACAATAAGGCTAGTCACGAAGAAGTGCTATGAAAGGTGTATACAGCCGGTGCACCACTGAGGCTAGTCACGAAGAAGTGCTATGGAAAGGGTACAGAGACAGGGCACTATAATTTTCTACCACTAAGTCAAAAAAATAAATAGCAAGAGAACGAAAATTGAGGACAAAGGTGAAAGAAATATAGTTAGAAGCAAAAATGTGAAAAAGGAATTACAGACAGGGATTACAGCAGCTGTCAAAAGTTCATTTACACCTCCTGAAGTAGGTCAGAAAGTTAATGGAATCTTGCTAATGAATGGTAATTATTAAATGCATTCTCGTTTTATGGCTTCGTTCACCTTTACCTGTGTGTGTGTGTGTGTGTGTGTGTGTGTATGTATGTATTTAAAATTGTGTGTGCATCGCTTAAAGGTACACACACAATCCCAGCCTCATTCTTCCCCTTCTTCTTATCACTCAATTTCTTGGGATGTTATTACAGAGGCTATTATTATTAGTCATTTCCCCCCCTACGGCCATTTATTCTCCCCTTCTTATCACCTCCCCTCATTATCACCCTCCCTCTCTCCCCTCACCACCCTTCTCTCTCTCTCTCTTCCCTTCTATATTCTCCTCTCCTCAGCATCTCTTTTCATCACCTTTCATTTCCTCTCATCACCTCTCCCTTTATAAGCCATTCTCCCATCACTATCTCCTCATTTTCTTTCCTTCTTCATTACCACTCCTCACCTCTCTCTCCTCTCCTCGTCTCTTATGAAACTCTCTTCTCTTAGTATCTCCTCCTCCTCTACTCTCCCTCCTTTCTTCCCTCCTCCTCCTCCGCCTCTACTCTCCCTCCTTTCTTCCCTCCCCTTTTCTCTCCTCCTCCCTCCCTACAAACCTTTTCGTCTTACCTTAGCCTCTTTTCTTCCCTCAATATTTCCACTCCTCATCACCTCTCACCTCCCCTCTCATTATCACATCTCCTCCCTCATTACCTCCCCCCCCTCTCTCTCTCTCTCTCTCTCTCTCTCTCTCTCTCTCTCACACACACACACATACACACACACTCCCATTTACAGAGAAACCCATTTTTCTTCCCATCAAGCGCATTCCTTTACAATGATACAAAGAGGACGTTACATCAGTGAAAGTAGCAAAGACGACCAGGAATATACAGAACCAATTTTGTATTCGTGTGGTTATCTTTGCTTTACTTCTATGCCCCGTCTTTGTTATTATTTTTCTCTGTCCCTAACTTACTTCTCTCGTCCTTTACACAGAAACAAGGGGAACGAGGAATCAGTGGGAGAAGCACAGGAGGGCAAGGGGATACAGAACCGGATTGTGCATTTCTGTGTCCCCTTCCTTGTATATGCTTCACCTCTATCTCAAATCTATTTCTGTATCCATAACCATCTCTCTCTACCCCATTACAGAGAAACCAGGGGACGAGGGATCAGCAAGGGGGCGGGGAGGGGGGCCAGAGAAGAGAAAGATGACATAAAAAAAAATGGTAGAGTATGTGAGCCATCTTTCTCTCTTCCTTTTTTTCTTTTTTTTTTTTTTCGTTTTTTTTTTTACTGTGTTTAATTTACTTCTCTGTCCCTTTACAGAGAAGCCAGAGGACGAGGGATCAGTGAGGGTGGCCGGGAAGGGAAAGAAGATGCGTAAACCCCGCACCATCTACTCCTCCTTGCAACTCCAGCAGCTCAACAAGATATTCCAACGCACACAGTACCTCTCCCTACCTGAGCGTGCTGAGCTGGCCGCCAAGCTGGGTCTCACACAAACACAGGTAAGGTGTGTGTGTGTGTGTGTGTGTGTGTGTGTGTGTGTGTGTGTGTGTGTGTGTGTGTGTGTGTGTGTGTGTGTGTGTGTGTGTGTGTGTGTGTGTGTGTGTGTGTGTGTGTGTGTGTGTGTGTGTGTGTGTGTGTGTGTGGAATATGATTAAAATTACAAAATGACAGGCGTGGGGATGACGGACGTGCGTACCTATTCGATGATGCTACCTGGTCGATTCTAACCTCATTAATAATAATAGTAGTAGTAGCAGTAGTAGTAGTAGTAGTAGTAATAATAATAATAATAATAATAATGAAAACACACAAAAAAGATTAATTTTAACTTTTCTTCTTTCATCTGCTTTGGAAAATCATTTCAACGTAAAGAAGCACATTACATATCCTTCCGAAATAGCAACTGTTCCACGTAAGTCAAAGTCAGACTCAAAAACACGCCCCCCCCCAAAAAAAAAAAAAAAAAAAATAATAATAATAATAATAAAATGGTCTTCGAGTCAAAATCCTAACCTAACCTACCTAATCCAAACTCATCTCCCCAACCTCAACCCACCACCCAAAGTTGCATTAAATTTTACCTTCCAAGACCAATTAGTTTACGGTATGCAGGTGAGGATTCTCTCTCTCTCTCTCTCTCTCTCTCTCTCTCTCTCTCTCTCTCTCTCTCTCTATTTTCATTTCCTCTTTAACGACTACATGCCACACACCCTGAAGGAAAGCTTACATCTCATCACAAATGCGAACAGAAGAAAAAGCTTATTACATCTAAAATGATCAAGCAGAGACAAACATTAATATTCTAAGGAGTAACACTTCAGGTATGTACATGTGTGCTACATTTAAGTACATAATTACACCTCAAGAATTAACAGTGTTCAGAGGGAGCAAAAAGATATCAGTATATATATATATATATTTTTTTATTTACCTCCTTTCCCTCTTGCTGCTGGTTGGAGTACTGAGAGAGAGAGAGAGAGAGAGAGAGAGAGAGAGAGAGAGAGAGAGAGAGAGAGAGAGAGAGAGAGAAATTAAGCCCGAATAAATCACACCCAACCCTTCCTATTAGAACCACTTCCTCACACCACCTAACAGCCCAAAACCTAACCCAACCAGACAATTCCTCACTAATTACCCCCCGATAAGACTCATTAAGCCTCTAATGACCCCGTCCGGCTAACAGGGGAACTAGGCAGGGACCAGTAGACAGGCGATTAACTACTGATTACGACTTGATTGGTCATTACAGCCACACTAATTGCTTATCATTGAGTTGGATGTGATGGTAATATGAGATACTTGATTTTTTGGGGAGGTCTCTCTCTCTCTCTCTCTCTCTCTCTCTCTCTCTCTCTCTCACACACACACACACACACACACACACACACACACTCCACCTACTCTGATTGGACATTAATCTTTCCCACAGCCTACTATAACTTCTCTCTCTCTCTCTCTCTCTCTCTCTCTCTCTCTCTAAAGACCTTACCAGACATCGATCTCTCCCACATTTACCTTACAATCACATAAAAAAAAAAAAAAAATTTTCTCTCTCTCTCTCTCTCTCTCTCTCTCTCTCTCTCTCTCTCTCGTAAAAGTTTATCTAGCCACCCCATCTGTCCATCTCACGTGCTATGAATAACAACAACGGCTTGGGTGAATGAGGCGTGTAGTAGTGATACCTGAATGAGAGAGAGAGAGAGAGAGAGAGAGAGCATAGTGAAGAGGCGAGTGAATGAAAGCGAGGATAGGTGAATAATTGAAACGGGGAGTGAATGACCTTACACACACACACACACACACACACACACACACACACACACACCACACACACACACAAAATCCCAATATTTTCGTGTTTATAATAGTCTGACGTTTGGCAGTATAAATCCCTAAAAAAATAAATAAATAAATATGAATAAAAGCGGCTATTGACCCACGGAAGAATTGTGATAGGTGTGACGCGAACTGGTGAAGAAAATAAACTATCTATCTACTGCCAGACGCCTTAATCCCGTAAGGGGTGGCCACAAACAAATCTCCACCACATCGCTCTGTCCCCCGCCAATGCTAAGATAAAAAATAAACGGTAAGAAAAAAACAGAAAAACAGCAGGAAATACAGCTCTCCAATAAAACAAACTCTTTATAAGGAAATACAGCAGAAAATACATTATCTCCCCAATAAAGAAAATCAACCTTGGAAGAAAGACAGGAGAAAACGGAGGAAAATACAGTAATAAACAGAAGGAAGAAATATTAACAAACACAGTACCGTAATCTTACCTCTTGAGGGGCCCGGACGAAGCTGGAGGTGGAATCGTTGCTACAAGCCTGGAAAACGGAGAATAAATACCCACATAATCAAAAAGAAATGCGTCTGGAAGAAAGAAAATGAAAGACGATAGATGAAAGATAAGATGAAAGATATAGAGACGAAAAAAAAGAAATACACAAATAATTAAAGAAAAGAGTCTGGAAGAAAAAAAAAAAAAAGAAAGACGAAAGATAAAGACGAAAGACGAAAGCTGAAGATGAAAGATATAATAGCGATAAATAAGGGCGAAAGAAGCTGATGCAATAAAGTAATTCTCGACCCTAGTGTGGAGACCTAGGAAGGCGTGCATGAGGGAGGGAGGCGTGGACTGGGAGGTTATAAGAGAGAGAGAGAGAGAGAGAGAGAGGGGCTAAGGTTGTGATTTCTTATTGTTAGTTATTTTGTACTGTTATTGTTTGTGCTGCTGTTATTGTTCATATAGTGGATGTTATTGTTGGTGATGCTGCTATTATTATTATTATTATTATTATTATTATTATTATTATCATTATTTGATGTTCTTGTTGTTACTATTGTTGCTGGTGGGGGTGGTGGTAGAATGGTGGTGGTGGCAGTCGTGGTGGTGGTGGTAGTCGTGGCGGTGGTGGTGGTAGTAGTAATGGTGTTGTTATAGGTGGTGGTACAGGAGGGGTGGAAAGAGTGCTGTGGTGGTGGTGGTGGTAGAGGAGGGTGCAAATAGTGCTGTGGTGGAGTAGTGACAGAAATGATCGCTAATATGAAAACCAGACGAAGAAATGTGACACTACAGTAATTAGGAGTTACTAATAAGCTCTGTCATTTTAGGGCTATTAGTGAAGGTCTAGCCAACAATACGTTTTCTTCCATATTATTCTTTCTTGGGGGTATACTTGGCTATTTTTAATTTCGAGTTTCTCTTTTAAACCTACATGGGAAGATGGCCAATGATGATGATGATGATGATGATGATGATGATGATGACTGTGACGATGTTGTTGTTGTTGTTGTTGTTCTTGTTGTTGATGATGATGGTGATGATGATGATGATGATGATAATGAACAAGGATGAAGATCAAAAGGAGACGAACGATACATATAAATTTTTAGACGGTAAAAATGGTAGTATTCGACTTTTAAAATGTTAATAATAATCTACTGAGAATTTACAGGCATAATAAACAGTAATTCTGGAACATCTTTTTCTGCTCTTCATAATCCCGACAACTGGAACTGTGCTATGAGGGTACACACACACACACACACACACACGAGAGAGAGAGAGAGAGAGAGAGAGAGAGAGAGAGAGAGAGAGAGAGAGAGAGAGAGAGAGAGAGAAGAAAAGGGGACATGAGGAACAACGGTGGGGTAGAAGGAAAAGAGGGAAAATGAGGAAAGTGGTAAGAAGAACAGAAGGAAGAAGATGGGATGAAGGGAGAAGGAGAATGAAGGAATGGATGAGGAAAGAGACACGAGGTAGGAAAGGGGGGAATGGGATAGGGAAGGAGAGGAATAGGTAAAATGAAAGACCGTGAGGAAGAGAGAAGAAAAAAAGAGACGATGGAAGATTAAGTAGAAGAGACCAAAGGAATGAAGGACGGAAGGAAGGAGAGAAAAGGGCAATAGCAAACAAGGCAATGAATAAAGGAAAGAAGAAAGGAATGAATGAATGAATGAAGGAAGGAAGGAAGGAAGGGAGGGATGGGAGGAAGGAGGGAAGGATGGGAGGAAGGCGGGAAGGATAGGAAGGCGGGAAGGATAGGAAGGAGGGAAGGATAGGAAGGAGGGAAGGATAGGAAGGGGCAGAGAAATAAGAATGGGAGAGGAATGAAGGATGAAGCTAAAGGAAGGAAAGAGAAGGAAGGATTGAAAAGCGGGAAAGAAAGGGAAGAGGAAGAAAAGGAAGGAAGGAAGGAAGAAGGGCGGGAGAGAAGAAATGATGGAACGAGGAAGGGTGAAAAACAGGGAAGGAGAAAAGGAAGGAAGGGAGGGAGGGAACGGGGGAGGACAAGGAAGAGAGGAGAAAGAAGGAGGGAAGGGAGGGAAGGAGGGAGGGAGAGAAGCGTCACCTGGAGGAAACATTTATCTACCTGGACCGGACAGCACCGCCCCAGATGCTTCCCTCCTTCCTTCTCTCCCTCCCTCCTTCAATCCTTCCTTCTCTCCCTCCCTTCTTCAATCCTTCCTTCCCTCCCTCCCTCCTTCACTACTACCTTCTCTCCCTCCCTCCTTCAATCCTTCCTTCTCTCCCTCCCTCCTTCAATCCTTCCTTCTCTCCCTCTCTCCATCACTACTACCTTCTCTCCCTCTCCTTCACTACTTCCTTCTCTCCCTCCCTCTTTCAACCCGTCCTTTAATGCTTCCACCTCTCCCTCCCTCCTCCATTCCTTCCCTGAGTCCTTCATTCACTTCTTCACTCTCCTGCTTCCTTCATTTTATTCGATTCCCTCCTTCACTTCATCAATCCCTCCTTCACGACTTCCTTCTCTCCCTCCCTCCTTCACTGACTCCTTTATTCACTACACTACCTCCATCTTTCCTTCTCTCCCTCCCCTTTTATTCCTTCCTTCCTTCATTTATTCATTCACTTTCTTCCTACCTCATTCCTTTCCCTCCTTCCTCCCTTCTTTCAATCATTCACTAGTTTTTACCTCCCTCTTTCCTCCTTTCCTTCATTCCTTCAGTTTCTCTTTCCTCCTCTACCTCCCTCCTTCATTCCTTTACTTCCTCTTCTCTTTCCTCCTCTACCTCCCTCCTTCATTCCTTCACTTCCTTTTCTTTTCCCTTCTCTACCTCCCTCCTTCATTCCTTCACTTCCTTTTCTTTTCCCTCCTCTACCTCCCTCCTTCATTCCTTCACTTCCTTTTCTCTTTCCTCCTCTACCTCCCTCCTTCATTCCTTTTCTTTTCCCTTCTCTACCTCCCTCCTTCATTCCTTCACTTCCTTTTCTCTTTCCTCGTCAACCTCCCTCCTTCATTCCTTCACTTCCTTTTCTCTTTCCTCCTCTACCTCCCTCCTTCATTCCTTCAATTTTCCTCATTCATTCACTTCCACTTGGCTTCAATCAACCTTTCCTTCACTCCTTCCCTCCTTTGCTGTCACCTTCCTACCCCTTCAATCCGACGACGCATTTTTCAGTTTATTCTTACTCCCTCCAGACGATTTTATTCAGCTGAGGAGAGAGAGAGAGAGAGAGAGAGAGAGAGAGAGAGAGAGAGAATGACCAACCCCGAGTAAAATCGTCTAGTTGCAAGAAGACGGTTTACAGGACCTCATCGAAGTGAAGGGGTTGCATACTCTCATAGATCAGATACCACAGTCACCATCTCTACAGGAACGAATAGGTGTGTGGCTGTCTCCTGTCGTTTGCACTCCTGTCCTTCCTTCCTTCCCTTCCTTCTCTCCCCCCCCTCTCTCCTTTCCTTCGACCGTTCCTTCCTTTACTTCTTCCCTTCACTCTGTCTTTCTCCTTCTCTTTCCTCTTCTCCCCCATCTACTCTCCCCCCCCCCTCTCTCTTTCTCTCTCTCAAGTTCCTCCATTCATGTTTCTCTCTCTCTCCCAGTCTTTCCCTCCCTCCATCCCTTTCTTCTTTCCTCCACTTGTAATTCTTCCTTCCTTTGTTCTTCTCTCCCTCTCCCTTCCCTCCTTTTATTTCTTCCCTCATAATTACTCTCTCTCTCTCTTTCCCTCCCTTCCTCCTCCCTTCTCAATCTTTCTTCTTCCTTTGTTCCTCCTCCCCTTCCCTTCACTTGCTTGTATTTCTTTGCTCCTATTTACTTTATATCCTCTCTCTCTCTCTCTCTCTCTCTCTCTCTCTAATTCCATTTCTTCCCGTCCTAGTCTACATTCTTTGATTCCAATTTCGCCTTTTTCTTTCTCTTATTTTTTCATCCCATTTCTCTCTCTCTCTCTCTCTCTCTCTCTCTCTCTCCCTCAACTTTATCGCTCACTCTCCTTCCCTCCTTCCTTTTCTTAATTACTAGGGAAAAAAAGGGGGGGTACTGGATACGCCCTTCTTGCCTCCAGGTATATGTAATGAACTACTTTAATCAGACAAGGTGAGGGAGGGAGGGAGGGAGAGAAGGAGGGAGGGAGGAGGGAGAGATGGAGGTGAGAGAGAGGAGGGATTGAAAGGTGATAGTGATGGAGGAAGATTGGGATGAGAGAGAGAGAGAGAGAGAGAGAGAGAGAGAGAGAGAGAGAATGCAAGAAAAACGCACCAAAGAAAATAACAATAACAAAGGAACATAAAACGCAGCTAAAAAAAAACAATAATGAAAGGAATAGGAAGAAAAACAAGAAAAACAAAAATACTCTCAAGGATACACAGACCACACAGACCTTAAGTTCCCGTTCAGATGACTCGTCTTTTTTTTTTTTTTTTTTTTTTTAGAGGTTAAAAAAAAAAAATCAGAAAGAAGACGATAAAAACAAGACACTAAATTATAAATGGGGATAAAAGGAGAAGAAATAAATGGGGAAGAGGAAGAGGAGGAAATGGGGAAGAGGAAGAGGAAGAAATGGGGAAGAGGAAGAGGAGGAAATAAATGAGGACGGGGAAGAGATAAATGGGGAAGAGGAAGAAATAAATTGGGAAGAGGAAGAGGAAGAAATACATGGGGAGAGGAAGAAATAAATGGGGAAGAGGAAATAAATGGGGAAGACGAAGAGGAAAAAACACATGGGAAAGAGGAAGAGGAAGAAATAAATGGGAAAGAGGAAGAGGAAGAAATAAATGGGGATAAAAGAGGAATAAATGAGGAAGAGGAAGAAGTAAATGGGGAAGAGGAAGATATAAATGGGGAAGAGGAAGAGGAAGAAATAACTGGGGAAGAGGAAGAAATAACTGGGGAAGAGGAAGAAATAAATGGGGAAGAGGAAGAAATACATGGGGAAGAGGAAGAAATACATGGGGAAGAGGAAGAAATGGGGATGAGGAAGAAATAAATGGGGAAGAGGAAGAAATAAATGGGGAAGAGGAAGAAATAAATGGGGAAGAGGAAGAGGGAGAAATAAATGGGGAACAGGAAGAAATAATTGGGGAAGAGGAAGAAATAAATGGGGATGAGGAATAAATGAGGAAGAGGAAGAAATAAATGGGGATGAGGAATAAATGAGGAAGAGGAAGAAATAAATGGGGAAGAGGAAAAAATAAACGGGGAGGAGGAAGAAATAAATGGGGAAGAGGAAGAAATAAATGGGGAAGAGGAAGAAATAAATGGGGAAGAGGAAGAAATAAATGGGGAAGAGGAAGAAATAAATGGGGAGGAGGAAGAAATAAATGGGGAAGAGGAAGAAGAAATAGAGAGGAAGAGGTGGAATAAACGGAGGAAGAGGTGGAATAAAGAGGAAAGAGGAAGAGGTGGAATAAAGAGGAAAGAGGAAGAGGTGGAATAAAGAGGAAAGAGGAAGAGGTGGAATAAAGAGGAAGAGGTGGTATATACTGTACAGGGGAAGACGAAGAGGAAGAGGTGGAATAAACAGAGGAAGAAGAAGAGACGGAATAAACAGAGGAAGAGGAAAAGGTGGAATAAAGAAAGAAGTGGAATAAAGAGAGGAAGAGGTGGAATAAAGAAAGGAAGAAGTGGAATAAAGAGAGGAAGAGGTGGAATAGAGAGGAAGAGGTGGAATAAACAGGGGAAGAGGTGGAATAAAAAGAGGAAGAAGGGAGAATAGAGCCGAAGAGGAAGAGGTGGAATAAAAAGAGGAAGAGGTGGAATAACGAGGAAGAGGTGGAATAAAGAGAGGAAGAGGTGAAATAAAGAGACGAAGAGGAAGAAGTGGAATAAAGAGAGGAAGAGGTGGAATAAACAAGGAAAGAGGGAGATAAGTGATAATGACTGGAGGTGGAAGAGAACTGATAAATGGGAATAACAAACGAGTCATAGAGAGGAAAGAAAAGGAGGAAGCAAAGGAAAGGGAGGAAACAAAAATAAAAAGGGAGAGAGCATAAACAAAAAGAGAGGATGAAAAATAAAAAGGGAGGATGCAAAAATAAAAAGGGAGAGAGCATAAACAAAAAGAGAGGACGCAAAATGAAAAGGGAGGATGCAAAAATAAAAAGGGAGGAAGCAAAAAATAAAAAGGGAGGAAGGAAAATAAAAAGGGAGGAAGCACAAAATAAAACGGAGGAAGCAAAAATAAAAAGGGAGAAAAAAATAAAAAAGAAGCAAGCAAAAGTAAAGATGCAAAAATAAAAAGGGAGAAGGAACAATAAAAAGGGAGGAAGCAAAAATAAAAAAGGGAGGAAGCAAAAAAAAAAAGGGAGGAAGCAAAAATAAAAAGGGAGGAAGCACAGATAAAAAGGGAGGAACCATAAATAAAAATGGAAGAAGCACAGATAAAAAGGGAGGAAGCACAACATAAAAAGGGAGAAGGAACAATAAAAAGGGAAGAAGCACAGATAAAAAGGGACATAGCAAAAATAAAAAGGGAGAAAAAATAAAAAGGGAGGATGCAAAAATAAAAAGGGAGAAAAAAATAAAAAGGGAGGAGGCAAAAATGAGATGAAATGTGATGATGATATAGAAAGAGAAATGAATATAGATGATAGGAAGAGGGGGAGGGTAATAAAGATAGAATTAAAGATACATAATAAAGAGGGGAGAGGGAGAGAGAGAGAGGATGATAAGAGTGTGATAACATTAGTTTTTCATTTTCTCTCTTCTCTTTCTCACTCCCTTCTTCTTTCTCCCTCTCCCCTCTCTCATAACCCTTTCAGTCCAACAGCCCTATCAACCTCTCTCTCTCTCTCTCTCTCTTTTTCTTCCCTCCTCCCCTCCTCCCCTTCCCTCCGTCACACACACAACCGTTCAATTTAATCGTGTTAATATCTCTCTCTCTCTCTCTCTCTCTCTCTCTCACACACACACACACACACACACACAAAAGTTCAATTTAATCGTGTATTCAATTCTCCTCACAAATTACTGGGCCACGATGGACTGGATGGATGGAAGGATGGATGGACGAGTGAATAGGCGGATGGTCGAGTGGATGGGTGAATCAGTGGATGAAGAAGCGACAGGGTGGACAGATGGATGGATGAGTAGATAGGTGGATAGTATGCAGGAATAGACAGTCACATTATAGACACAGTTGCAAAATAGATAGAGTGACAAGACTGATAGATGGAAGAAGCACATATGGATGATCAATGGTAGATAAAAGGTCAAGGGTCACAAAAAAAAATAAATAAAAAAAAATAAAGGAAACTGTAGGTAGCAAATCTATTAATTAACAAAGAGGAAATATCAATAAAACTTCACCATCTTTACTACCAAAATTCATTATTATTATTATTTAACTTAGACTAATTTTGGTTGACTTTATACATTTTAAGAAGGAACACTCTCACTGGATTATCATAAGAATTCCATAAAGCTCTTTATTACGAGGATGATGATGGTATTTCACCCTTACTATTTTCTGATGTTTTGGGGTTGAGAAAATCACACACACACACACACACAACCAGAGAGAGAGAGAGAGAGAGAGAGAGAGAGAGAGAGAGAGAATATAACTCCTTGAACCATGCATAAAAACTAAAAAAAAAAAAAAAAAAAAGCTATACACAGATGGCCACTAAAAAAGAAAAAAAAAATTGATTGGGGTAGATTAGGATTGATGGATGGAAAGACAGACGCGAAGAGAGAGTGGATTGGCCACGATCAGTTCAATTCTCCAGTGGAATGGATGACTTTAGGACAATTTATGGACAAGGGTTATGGCGCAGCGTGGACAAATGGGTGGCTGGGTGGATGGATGGATGGATAGGGATGGGTGGGTGGACGGAGAAGTGGATGGGTGGATGGATAGATGGGTGGCTGGTTGGAGAGGTAAGTGGGTGGGTGGGTGGAAGGATGGATGGATGGGTTGGGGTGGATGGATGGATGTGGGTAGGCGTTGGTGGGTGGACAGATGGAAGGATGGACGGATGGAGCAGGGTGGGAGGGTTGATGTGTGCATGGATGGATGGATAAGGGTGGAAGGGTTGGTGGAAGGATAGATAGATAGATGGATGTATTGGGGTGGGTGGGAGGTGGATGGATAGGGGTAAGTGGGTGAGTGGATGTGAAGGTGTGGGTAGTGATTAAGCAGGTATATGTGGATATGTAGGTATGAATGGTTGGATGAGTAAGATTGGTGTGTGTGTGTGTGTGTGTGTGTGTGTGTGTGTGTGTGTGTGTGTGTGTGTGTGTGTGTGTGTGTGTGTGTTTAAAGCTAAATAACAATGAACAGCCAATACAGGATCACACACACACACACACACACACACACACACACACACACACACACGTTTCTTTAATTTTGCTATGCCTTTATGAATAACAATTGAATGCATGGAGTTCGTAATCAGGGGGAAAGCTGGATTAAAAGAGCCTGTTCAAGGGTGAGGAAGGGTGAAGGAGGGTGAGGGTGGTGGTGATGAGGGTGAGGGTGAGGGAGAGAGGCAGGGTGGGTGAGGGTGGGACAGGGTGGGTGAGGGTGTGGTGTGGGCGTGGAAGATGTCACGGTTAGATAAACGACCAATCAATATACTGTGCCTTTCTCCCTCCTCTCTCTCTCTCTCCCTCTCAGTCTCCCCCTCTCCCCTTCTCATTTCTCTCCCCCTTTCCCCCCATCATTCTCTCCCTGCCCCCCTCTCTTCTCTCCTTTCCTCCCTCCCTCCACCCCTCCCCCACCTAAATACCCTCTAAATCCTCAGCTCTTTTAGGCAGATTGGACCAAAAAATAAAGGGAGGAAATTTTGAGTCTGGGAGTTAAGAAAAATGGAGGGAAATTATGTCAAAATGTAATCCTTGTGTTTTGTTGGTGGCGAGAGAGAGAGAGAGAGAGAGAGAGAGAGAGAGAGAGAGAGAGAGAGAGAGAGAGGGCAATGGAAAAGAAGGGAGAGGGAGGGAGAGAATACAAATGGAGGGAACGAGAATAAAAGGGAGAGAGGGAAGGAGAGAAGAAAAAGGGAGCGAATAAAATGGAAGAGAAGAAAGGAGAGAATAAAAGGGAGAGAATAGAAAGAGAGTGAAGAGAATAAATGGGAGAAAGAGAATAAAAAGGGAGTGAGAGGAGAGAGTATAAGGGAGAGAGGGAGGGAAAGAATAAAAAGGGAGAGAGGGAAGGAGAGAATTAAAAGGGAGAAAGGGAAGGAAAGAATAAAAAGGGAGAGAGGGAAGGAAAGAATAAAAAGGGAGGGAGGGAGAGAATAAAAGAGAGAGGGAAGGTGAGAATAAAAGGGAGAGAGAGAGGGAGAGAATAAAAGGGAGAGGGACAGGGAGAGAATAAAAGGGAGAGGGACAGGGAGAGAATAAAAGGGAGAGAGAGAGGGAGAGAATAAAAGGGAGAGAATAAAAGGGAGAAAGTATAAGATAAAAAATATGCTCCCTGTGATCTGGTACTGATCTCATAATCGCCCTGATAAAGGCCTTAGTTCTTTCCTCTAAGCTCCCTGCGCGACAGAAAGGGAGGGAGAGCAGGTGATGATGACTGGGAGGAAGAAGGAGGGAGGCAGAAGGAGAAAGAGGAAGGGATGAGAGGATAGTAGGAGGGAGGAGAGAGACGAGGGAGGGGTGAGAGGATAGGATAGCAGGAAGGAGGAAGAGGGAGGGATGAGAGGATAGGATAGTAGGAGGGAGGAGAAGAGAGAGAAGAGGGAGGGGTGAGAGGATAGGATAGCAGGAAGGAGGAAGAGGGAGGGATGAGAGGATAAGAGGCAGGAGGGAGACTTATAAGGAGGGAAGGAAGGAAAGAAAAAGAAGCAAAGGCAGAGACGGAGGGATGAGAGGACAAGTAGGATTATGAGGAAGGAAGGAAGACGGGAAGGGAAAGTACAGTGATGATTACTGGGAAGATGGAAGGATGAGTGAATGGGAGGAGGAAGGAAGGCAAGGAGGTAGGAAAAAGGAATGGCAGAAATGAAAAGGAAGTGAGGAAGACAGATATGAAAGAGCGAAGGAGGAGAAAAAGGAAGTAGTGAAGAAAGAGGGGAGTGAAAGGAAGAACGCTGGATAATAGGAAAGAGGTAGGACTTAGGAAAGGTAAAACTGAATACAAAGGAAGGAAGGAAGGAAGGAAGGAGGAGCACAGGAAGGTAGGAATGGGTGAGTACGAAAGGAAAGTAGGATTGGAATTGTGAATAAAACGAAGGAAGGAAAGAAAGAAGGAAGGAAGGAAGGAAAGAATGGAAGCTACTGAAGAACTGGAGGAAAAAAAAGAAAAGGATAGATATTTTACAGGGATAAGCGTGAACAGAATGAAGGAAAATAAGGAAATAAATGAGGAAGGAAGGAAATGAAGGAAGGAGAAAGGAGAGAAATGAACACAAAAGTAAAGGAAGGATGAAGGAACGAGGGAAGAGGAGCCAGAGAGATGGGGAGAGAAAATAGATGGAATGGGAAAGATAAGAAAAGACAGAAAAGTGAGAAAGAGTTTAATAGAAAGAAAATGAAAAAGAAAACAGGAAAATGGAGGGAGAGGAAAACATAAAAAAAAAAAGAGAGAGATAAATGCGAAAGAAGGAAAAAAATTGAGAGAGAGAGAGAGAGAATATCAGAAAATGGTGCAATCATCCAATCCGAATCTACCAAAGTACTCCTATCATCATCATCATCATCATCTACCACCATCCATCATTACTTAGCAACTACCACCATTACCTACCACTATCTAACAACTATTACCATCACTATCAAGCAGCTCCCACAATCTAGCTACCACCATCGTCTAAACTACCACAATCATCTACCACCACCGCCAACCACCACCACCTACCACAATCATCTACTAATATCACTACCACCACCAGCTGCCATCATCACTACCCCCCAATATCAATATCACCACCATTACCACAATCTACCGCAATCACCACTACCACCAAGACCACCACCGTATTACCACCGTCTACCACAACTACCACCATCGCCAGCTACCACCACCTACCATCATTGTGTATTCCTGTATATTCCGCCCAGACCCCACCCATATCAACACTACTATATGCATGTGGGTGGAGAGAGAGAGAGAGAGAGAGAGAGAGAGAGAGAGAGAGAGAGAGAGAGAGAGACCCTTTTTACTTTCTTTCTTCTCTTACCTTTTCTTCTTCCTTCACTCCCTATTTCCATCGATCTCTTCTTGATTTTCTTTCTTTCCTTCACGTTTTTCTACCTTCCTTCCCTCGTGCCTTCTTACGTATTTCTCTCTCTCTCTCTCTCTTCCTGTCTTCATTTAACCTCTCCACTTTCCTCATTATTCCTTCCCATTTCTATCGTTCATCTTTGCCTCATTTCCTCCTCCCTTCCCTGTTCCTTCCACCCTTCACCTTTCTTCCCCTCCTCCTCTCCCACCTCCTACCCTTCCTTCTTCCCTCCCTCCCTCTCAACCTTCACCTTCTACTCCTTTCCTCCCTCTTCCTCTCTCCCTTTCTTCATTCTTCCTCCCCTTCTTCCCTCAATCCCTCCCTATTTCTACCTTTCTTCTCTAACTCCTCCTTTTCCCTGCCTCTCCGTTCCTTCCTTCTTCTCCCTTTCTACCTCCTGCTTCCTTGGTTCCTTCATTCACTCCCTTCTTCCCTCTCTTTCCTCCCCCTCCTTCCTTCCCTCTCCCTTTCGTCGTCTCTCATTCCTTTCATCTCTTCTTTTTTTCCTCCTCTCCCTCTCTTCCTTCTTCCCTCCCTCCTCTTCCTTCTTCTCTCCCTCCCTCCCTCCCTCTCATCCATCTTCCCTCCCTCCCTCCCTCACAATCAACTGGGTCATTTTCTCTCCACCAAGTTTTTTATTTTCTTGAGTAAATTCTGAAGGAACACAAAAATTTGCATTTAATTAAGATTCTCAGCATGTAAAATCCCTCTCTCTCTCTCTCTCTCTCTCTCTCTCTCTCTCTCTCTCTCTCTCACACACACACACACACACACACACACACAAACCTTTTTTCATACTCAACCCATCTGTACTTTTAATCCTCTCTCTCTCTCTCTCTCTCTCTCACACACACACACACACAAACCTTTTTTCTCATTTTCATCTTTACTCTTACTTCTCTCTCTCTCTCTCTCTCTCTCTCTCTCTCTCTCTCTAACACTACACAACAGTTTTAAGACGAAAATTATCTCAAAACTTTTTCGTGACTCTTGATTCCACTGTAATTGTTGTGGTCTGGTAGGAGAGAGCGATTGTGGTAGTTGTGGTAGTGAGGATGGTAGTTGTGAGCGTGGTAGTTGTGAGCGTGGTAGTTGTGCGAGGAAGGTAGCTGTGGTGGTTGCTGAACTGGGGACGGTTGTGGTGGTAGTTGTGGTAGCGAGGGAAGTTGTGGTTGTGGTGGAGATGGTGGTAGCTGTGGTAGTGGTAGTTGTGAGGATGATAGTTCGGTAGTGGTTGTGAGGAGGGTAGTTGTGGTAGCTGTGTGGGTGATAGTTATGGTAGTGGGCGTTGTAAGGATGGTGGTAGCTATGGTAGTGGTGGCTGTAAGGATGGTGGTAGTTATGGTGGTGGTAGCTACGAAGATGGTGATAGTGGTGATGTATGGTAGTGGTGAAAATGCTGGTAGCGGTGATAGTGATGGCGGTAGTTGTGATAAAATGGTGATCATAGTGCTAATATAATGATAACAGTGACGTAGTGGTAATTACGGTGATAAAGAGGTGATTATGGTGGCAGTAACTGATAACGATGGTAATTAATGGTAGTAATGGTAGTGGTATAGCAGTGGTAATCATGGTAGGTAGTGGTTCTTGTAGGGATATGTAGGTTCAGCCATATCCAAAACAAATCGCTAAGGAAAAGGTGTTAAGGAACCTAGCTCTGGTGGCAGTCGAGATGCAGTGATGATGGTGGTAGTTCTGGTAGGCGTTGTGGTACTTGAAACGGTGGTGTGGTAGGTGTGGTGTGACTGTGGTGGTAGCTGAGGTGGTAGATGCAGTTTTGGTATCAGCAATGGTAGTGTGGTATGAGTGAGAGTAGTTGTGGTGGTAATAATAGTGGTAGCTGTGGTAGTAGAAATGGAGGCAATGGTAGTTGTGGTAGTAATAATGGTGGTAGTTGTGGTAGAAGTGGTGGAACAGTGGTGGCAGTTTTGGCATCTGTAACGGTGGTGTGATAAGACTGGGATGATTGATGGTGGTTGTGTTGGTAGTAATGGTGGTAGTTGTGGTAGCCTGTGTGTGTCTGTGTACGACCGGAAGTAGCCCCCTCCCCCCCCTTCACATCCACGCCTACAACGAAGACTACCAGGCTACTTCACACAAGCCAGGGTGTAATAAGCAAAATAAATCGCTAAGGAAGAGGTGTTAGGGAGCTTCTTTAACTGACGAGAATATGGGCACACAAACTTTTTCCAAGGCAGGGTCTAATAAGCAAAATAAGTCGCTTAGGTAGAGGTGTTAGGGAGCTTCCTTACCCCACGAGAATATCAGCCCAACTCTCCCTGATTCGAATTCTCGTTGGTTACGGAAGCTCCCTAACACCTCTTCCTAAGCGATTTATATTGCTTATTACACCTTGCTGTCCTCTTTTGTTACACAGATCCTTTCAATATCGCCATACTCTGAATAAATAACGTACAAAAGGTCATTAACCAGCCGTATCCAAAAATAAATCGCTAAGGAAGAGGTGTTAGGGAGCAAAAACTCAGGCAGAAGGGGTACAATCTCTTCCTACTACTTCAAATGACTTTTTTGTGTTCACATTCACCCTTCCCTAACCCTCCCTTGCCCTCGTCAGTCTTTTCTCCCTCTCCTTATACTCCCTAATTCTCTCTCTCTCTCTCTCTCTCTCTCTCTCTCTCTCTCAAGCTTTCCCACTTTTAATACGCCATCCCAGCCTCTAACAGCCCACTCAGCCCTTCTTTATATTCTTCCTCCATCCCTGCTCTCTCTCTCTCTCTCTCTCTCTCTCTCTCTCTCTCTCTCTCTCTCTCTCTCTCTCTCATACATACATACACAAATATAATTACTTCTTCCTTCTCGTCTCCCTGTCTCTGTATATTTTTCTCTCTCCTCTCTCTCAGCTTCATTCCCTCCCATACCTCCCTCCTTCTCACCTTCCTTCCCTCCCTCCCTCCCTTCCCTCCTTTCTCACTCTCACCTTCCCTCCCTCCCTCCCTCTGGCCAGGTACCTTCGCTGTAACCCTTTGGTACCTTGTAATTAGTGTGTGTGTGTGTGTGTGTGTGTGTGTGTGTGTGAGAGAGAGAGAGAGAGAGAGAGAGAGAGAGAGAGAGAGAGAGAGAGAGGTAAAGGGAGTAATACGAAAAGGGAGGGCCTGTGTGCTCGGTAGGGGAGGGGAAGGCAAGGCAAGAGAGAGGGAAGGGAGGGGGGAGAGAGAGGAAGAGGTGGAATTAAAAGAGGGGAAGGTAGAGGGTCGTAAAGTAAAAAAAAAAAATGGGTACAAAGGAAAGCAAAGAAAAACAAAGTAAAGGGAAGCAGCTGCAAAGAAATCAAAGTGCAACACACCTTCATAGTATTTAGAGCAAGGAAGTTACAAAGTAGGCTATGACCACGGAGAGAGAGAGAGAGAGAGAGTGTGTGTGTGTGTGTGTGTGTGTGTGTGTGTGTGTGTGTGTGTGTGTGTGAAGCCTTGTGTAAAATACGAGGGGAAGTTGGGGAAGATTTAATTAATAACCAATACCACCACAACACCACCAAGAAACACACCACACATCACACCATACCATACACCACATCACACACACACACCTCACCACACCCCACACCACCATAAAAGCCCATCACCACACCACACCACTCCACCATCCCGTACCACACCGCACACCACCACAAGGCCATACCAGACCACACCACACACATACCTCACCACATCCCACACCACCACAAAAGACCATTCCACAGCACACCACACCACACCACTCCACAATCCCATACCACACCGCACACCACCACAAGACCATACCAGACCACACTACACATCAAACTGCCACACACCACCACATTACACCACACCCATCCTTGCCACACTAAATCACACACACACACACACACACACACACACACACACACACACAACCGGTACCACATCAAACCAAATATCACCAAAATACCACGAAAATACCACAACACGATCTCAAGCGTCAAAATACCAATATTCCACGTTACCAAAGCACTCAAAATACCACATCACTACACAACCAAAATACCACACTTAATTACACAATACCACAATACATCTTCAGTACACCAAAGAAACACCACACCACCACCACCACCACAATATCCTTTCAATACACCAACACCACATCACACCACGTCTTCATTACACCACAACAATACCACACAAACAACACCACCACCACACCACAAAGAAACACCACACCAGCATCACCACCAACACCACAATACCAAAAGATGCCTCAGTACACGACAAAGAGACATCATCACCACCACCACAACCACACTAACTCCACACCACCACACTACACCAACACATCAAAACTTAATACCGCACCACACCAGCACAATACCATAACACCGACAGACTCCAGTAATTTGAACACCGGTTTCTGGATGTACAATATAAGGGTGCACAGATGGTATTGGACTGTGTGTGTGTGTGTGTGTGTGTGTGTGTGTGTGTGTGTGTGTGTGTGTGTGTGTGTGTGTGTGTGTGTGTGTGTGTGTGTGTGAGAGAGAGAGAGAGAGAGAGAGAGAGAGAGAGAGAGAGAGAGAGAGAGAGAGAGAGAGAGAGAGAGAGAATCATGAAAAGGGTGAAAAAAAGGATGAGGAAGGGGAGGGGAGGGGGAGCTGGGGAGAATGTGAGGGTCAGTGATGCGCTACCCTCCCCCTCCTCTTCCTCCTCCCCTCTCCTCCCTTCCCCTCCCCCTACCATATTGTTTCCTACGCTATAATTATCTGTCATGTGGCTGCTGCTCGCTACCTGAGAGAGAGAGAGAGAGAGAGAGAGAGAGAGAGAGAGAGAGAGAGAGAGAGACAGAGACAGAGAGAGAGAGAGAGAGAGGACGAAGTTAAAATTATACAAAAAACAGAAAGGTGAAGTACAGAAAAATGAAGACGATGGGGAGAAGATAAACGTGAAGAGAGATGGAATGGAGAGAGGAGAGGAGAAAAGAGGGAAGGAAAGGAGAAAAGAGGGAAGGAAAGGAGAAAAGAGGGAAGGAAAGGAGAAAAGAGGGAAGGAAAGGGGAAAAGAGGGAAGGAATGGAGAAAAGAGGGAAGGAAAGGAGAAAAGAGGGAAGGAAAGGAGAAAAGAGGGAAGGAAAGGGGAAAGAGGGAAGGAAAGGGGAAAGAGGGAAGGAAAGGAGAAAAGAGGGAAGGAAAGGAGAAAAGAGGGAAGGAAAGGGGAAAGAGGGAAGGGAAGGAGAAAGAGGGAAGAGGAGAAAAGAGGAAGAGAACTGTGGAACGAAGAAGAAAATAAGGAAGAGGAAAATGGAAGAGGAGATACAGAATAATCGAAGAGGAGGGGAGAGAGGAAGAAAATTAGCTTGGGTACAGAAAAGGGGAAGAGAGGAGGGGAGAGAGAAGGGGAAAGGGAAGGGAGAAGGGGAGAAGAGAAGGGAGAAGGGGAAAAAGGAAGGGAGAAAGGGAGATGGGGAAAATGAAAGGGAGAAAGTGAGATGGGGAAAAGGAAAGGGAGAAAGGGAGAAAATGGAAAAATAGAGAGAAGGAGGGACTGAGAATGAGAAAATAGGAAGGGGAAATGAAATATGACATGAAGAGAGAGATGGGGAGAAGACAAGGGAGAGAAAGAAGACGGCAAAAGAGAGAGAAAGGGAGATTAAGAATGAGAGGAGGAAGGAAGAAGGGTGGGGTTGAGATAGGTAGGCACAGGAAGAGGATAGGGAATGGAAGAAGTGAGGAAGGAGGGAAGAAGGAAAGAAGAAAGGGAGGAAAGGGAGAAAATATGGACGCTAAAGAAGGGCAGGGAGGGAGAAAGAGATGGATGGAGGGAGAAAGACAGGAAGGAGGGATGAACAGGACAGAAGAACAGCTGGATGACTGATGAAGGAAAGACGGAAGGGTGAAGAAATGTTGAAGAATGAAAAAGTGGAAGGAAAGAAAGAGGGAAGAAAGAATGAAGGAGATGAAGAAGCAGAGAGGAATGAAACACAGAGGAGAAGGTGAGAGGGGAATAGACAGTAAGATGAAAGATACGATAGAATCAGGAGGGGAGAGATGAAGAATGGAAAGAGACGAAACTGAGACAAAAAATGGAGAGAGAGAGAGAGAGAGAGAGAGAGAGAGAGAGAGGGAGGGAGGGAGGGAGGGAGAGAAGCGTAGGAGAGAGAGGAATAAAGCACCAGGAAGGATAAAAAAAAAAAAAGCAAGACAGAAATGAGGAACCAAATAAAAAGCAAAATCAGAAACAATGATATTTAAAAATGGGGAAATTAGGCAGGAAAATGAATGTAAAGATGATGAACGAGGGAAAGAACGAAACTGGAGGAAGGGAGGGAGGGAGGGAGGGAGGGAGGGAGGGAAGGAAGGAAGGAAAGAAGGAAGGAAGGAAAGAAGGAAGGAAGGAAAGAAGGAAGGAAGGAAGGAAAGAAGGAAGGAAGGAAGAATTAATGGGAGGATGGATGGAAGAAAAAAAAAAAGTGGAACACTGAAAGAATACAGAGATAACGAAATACTACAGGAAAAAGTAGGAGCCAGCGTCTACACACAAACAAGCATGATAAAAGGATAAAGCAGCAGAAGAAGAAGTAGAACGAGAGAAACAACATTAAAGAAAAGGAAGAAGGAAGGAAGGAGTAAAAGTGAAAATGATAAACCAATATAAAAAGTAATGGAAATAAAAATAAGAGGAAGAGAAGGGGCAAGAAAGAAAAAAAAATAGGAGGAACTAGACTGAATATAAAGGGAAACAAGAAGCAAGAAGAAATGAGAAAAACAAAAGACAGAGAAGCAATAACATTCTTGAACAAAGGAGGACACGATAATAAAGGAGTGTAGAAACCAGGAAAATAAACAACCCGGAGAATGAACTATATTTTACAATGGGAAGGAAATGACAGAAAAAAGATAAATGAAAAAAGGTTAAAATGCAAACTAAAACCAGAAGAGTAATGAAGAAAAATGGGAGGAAATGAAAGAAGGAAGAGGAATGTGGGATGGAAATGAATAAAAATATGGAAAGAAAAAATGAAGACCACAAGCCACAATAGCATGCACATACCTGAGAGAGAGAGAGAGAGAGAGAGAGAGAGAGAGAGAGAGAGCTACTACACTCTCTCCCCCGCAAGCCATTTCAGACCCCAACGCCCAACACCATAAGGCCGAATATTAAAAAAAGACTCCCTTCACCCTTCCAATATATTTCTAAAGCAAGCCCATTCAATTTTCGCCTTTAAAGCAACGTGTTATAAGGTACAAAGTTAAATGCCCGACCCCTTGCTTCCCTTCCCCTCCTGGCTCTCTCTCTCTCTCTCTCTCTCCCTACTTATTTTCCTATCATTCCCTTTCATTCCTTCCAAACTTAATCTTCCCTCCGTAGTTCCGTCCTTCTCTTTTCTCCCTTCCTTCTCATCCATTTGCTCCCTTTCCTTTAACCTAATTCTCTCCCTTACGCTCCTAACTCACTTCTCTATTCTCCCTTTCCTCTATCTCTAATCTCCCTTCCTTTCTGTCCCTTCTCAACTCTATCCCTTCCTATCTCATTTCCACTCCCTTCCTTCTCCACCTAATCTCCCTTTCCTTTCTGACTTCTCTTCAATTCCAATTTTTCTAACCTTCATTTCCCTTCATCTCGTTACTTCATCTCCCTCCCTCTCTCCTTTCACTTCCTTTTTAATCTCCCTTTATCCCTATTTCCATTCCACTTCCCCCCCTTTTCAACATACCCTCCCTTCCTTCCTATTTTCTAATTAACTCCCTAATCTCCCTTATTTCCCATCTTGATTTCTCTCCTCTTCACATATTCTCTCTCTCTCTTCTCTCTCTCTCTCTCCCCTTCCCTCCCCTTCCCTCACCTCCTCCTCCTCCTCCTCGCCCAAGCAAACATTTCAGCCTTTAAAGCACACTGCCATAAGGGTCAAATTAACGTGCATATAGTGGCCCCTGCCCCTTACCTTATATATGATATAGGCTATTTTCGCCTTTATGGCAGGAGGGGCAATAGGGGCGTTTTTTGCTTCCCTATTTTCCTAAACTCTTTAACTATGTATAAAAGGGAGACTTGGACATCGGGTTTTAAACGCTCTCTCTCTCTCTCTCTCTCTCTCACACACACACACACACACACACACACACAGGATTTTACACGCAGCATATACTGTAAAAGCATGAACAAATTAAAAATAAAGAAGAATTACCTATCTATCTATCTATCTATCTACCTAGCTATCAATCCACCGCCAAACATTGTATTTTGTAAGTGATAAAAAAAAAAATCCAGGCATCTGTTCCTACTCAGTAACGACCACCAAGACACTCCTCCCTCATGTATTCTCCCCATCATTCACCCTCCCAGCTTGTCTCCCCACCTTGTTCTTGGACACGGTTGAGGGGTGTATGAGGGAGGGTGCCGACTCTTTCCACAACATAAATTTCCCACCTTCCATTCTGTAGTCAACCGGGTGCCAGGCCAATAATTTCCCGCTATCTATCTAACGCCTTAATGGGGTGGCCACAAACAAATCGCCTCCATGTCGCCCTATCCCCTCGCCATTTCACTGCCCTGCCCTGCTCCCAGCTCACACCCCGCCCTCTCTCTTATACTTCTCCACTCCATCCCTCCATTTATAAGTGAATATTATAGTGAAGATGCACATGTGTTATACTGTTATTGTAAAGTCTGCGTTGCTATTGTTTTGTTGTATTACCACGTGTTTGTGTTGGTATTGTTTTGATGTATTACCACGTGTTTGTGTTGTTATTGTTTTGATGTATTTCCACGTCTGTTTGTGTTGTTATTGTTTTCTGTACTTCCACGTTTGTTTGTGTTTGGTTTGTTTTTTTTTGTTGCTGGAATATCGCTACTGTTGTTCGTGGTATTATTATTACCGGTGGTTACTAGTTTTGATTAATTAGTTTTTCCTCATTATTACTCGTTACAGGCGTCATATGGAAAGCCAGCTCCCTGGAATATTAGTCTCAATATCACATCCCTAGTCTAGGTTGGGTTAATTTATTTAGTTAGGTCAGGTGGTTATGTTTTTTATATAAATGTAACCCGGACGTCATGAGGGTCATTATTATTATTATTATTATTATTATCATTATTATTATTACTGTTATTACTATCATTATTGTTATTTTATTCTAATTATTATTATTATCATTATTACTATCATTATTATTATTATTATTATTACTGTAGTTGTTGCTGTTGTTCTACTTCTCAGTCTACATTTAGGGAACACTAACAGTTAAAAAAAAAAAAAAAAAAAAGACATAGGATGGTAATGTAAAGAGTGATAAGTTGGGAGAGAGAGAGAGAGAGAGAGAGAGAGAGAGAGAGAGAGAGAGAGAGAGAGAGAGAGAGAGAGACGATCACGCTTCCTTTATTCTGCTTGAAGGGAGGAATGAAATAGTGGGAAGGGAAAGAGAGGAGGGAAGAAGAGGGAGGGGAGGATGGGGAGAGGGGCGAAAGAGAATGATGGGGAGAGGGGGAAGGGGAGGGGAGGGAAGGGAAGGGGAGAGGAAAGGAAGGAAAGAAAGGGAGAGGGAGGGATTAAGGGGAGAAAGGGAAGAGGGAAAGGAGAAAGGGAAGAGGGATAGAAGGAAGGGGAGAAGGAAGGAAGGACAGAGGGAAGGAAGAAAGGAAGGGGAGAGGGAGGGAAGGAAGGGGAGAGGGAGGGAAGGATGGGGAGAGGGAGAGAAGGATGGGGAGAGGGAGGGAAGGATGGGGAGGGAGGGAAGGACGGGGAGAGGGAGGGAAGGACGGGGAGAGGGAGGGAAGGATGGGGTGTGGAGAGGGAAGGATAGGGTGTGGAGAGGGAAGGAAGGGGAAAAGTAAGAGGACAGAGAATGGGGTAAGGCAAGAGAGATGAATGGGAGGAAGGGGAGACGGAGGGAAGAAAGGGAAGAGAAAGAAGACAGAGGAGAGAGACTGGGAGGAAGAAAAGAGAGATGTGTGAACAAAGAAAGACAGGAAGGGAAGATGAGGGGTGGGGAGGGAAGATGAGGGGTGGGGAGGGAAGATTGAGGGAAAGAGAAAGAAGGAAAGAGCCAATAGGTCTGTTGCTGTCTGCTTTCTTTTGTACTCCTTTGTACCTGACACGGGAGGACACGAGGAGGGGGAGGAAAGGGGAGAGAAAGGAGACGGTGAGGAATGGGGAGAGAACGAAGAAGGGGAGGAAAGGGGAGACAACGGGGAGGGAAGAGCCACACAATATCTCAAATCTTGCTTTACTATTTTTACCTTAAGTTCTTAAAATCAACCCCCCCCCCCTCCGTAGATGTATGCTCTCTCTCTCTCTCTCTCCACATTTACCCACTCCCCTTCTCTCCGCTCCCCAATCCTCCACCCTTCCTAACCCCTCTTCTTCCTAACTCCCCCTCCCACTCCCTCCTCTCTTTTCCTTCCCCCTCCCTCCCCCTCCCCATCACAGTCACATGTAAAGATATTTCCCTCTTACCTCTCCCTCCCCCCCTCTTACCCCTCCCTCCTCCCCTCCCCTACCCCCGTTTCCTTCCTTTCCGGCCATCACCTGCCCTCTCCTCCACCTCCCCATTCCTCCCCTCCCCTCTTCCTCCATCCCTTCCTCCTCCCCCTCTCACACTTCTCCTCTTTCCCCCTTCCACTCCTCTCTTCTCTCCCAATACCTCTTCTCTTCCTTTTCTCTCTTTCTCCTCCAATTTCTTTCCCCTTATATCCTCTCTCTTTTCTCCCCTCTCGTCTCTCCCCTCCCCTTTCCCATCCCAATCTTCTTCTCCACTTCTCTTTCCACTTCTCTTCATCCTCTCCACTCCTCCATCCCTCTCTCTCTCTCTCCAATTCTCTCCATCTTTCTCTCTAGTTCTCCATTTCCTTCCATCCTTCTTTCCAATTCCCTCCATCCCTCTCTCCAATTCCCTCCCTCCCTCTCTCTCTCTCTCTCCAATTCTCTCCACGCCTGTCGTATGTCGCAGAGCAAAAAAGAAAAATTAAGTCTCCCCTTCATTTCTCCCTGTCCTATGCAGTTCCTATCTCTTATTTTTTTTATGCTGGTGTTTGACGGAGGAGGCGGTGGGTGGGGGAGAGAGCCGAAGGGGACGGGGAGGGGGGTGAGAGGTGGAATGATTGGATGGACACGAGAGAGAGAGAGGGGGGGGGAATCAGGTGAAAATTATAAGCTTGGTACCTATAAAGTGGAGTCAAAGGAATGCTTACACCAATAATACTGTCTTTTCCAGGTCATTTGTACTACCTTTATTTTATCTATCTATCTATCTATCTATCTATCTACCTGCCTATCAATCCATCTATCTATTATTCTATGAGTCTGGGAGCAGCAGGGGTACGGGAGGGGACAGATGAGGCAGACAGGGAAGGAGGGTGGCAAAGAGGATGGGGTGGGGAGAGGGTGGGAAATGAGGAGGGAGGGAGGGAGATGAGGGGGTTAGGGGAAGGAAGGGAAGAAATCGTAAGTGGGGTAACGTGTACCTAAATGGGGAGGTGAAGATTGGGGAAGGAAAGATATGGGGAGGGGTGAAGGGGAGTAGGTGGAAATAGGGAAAGGGAGAGAAGGGAAAGGGGGAGGGGGGAGACGGGGGAGATAAAGTAAGAGGGGGAGACGGGGGAGATAAAGTAAGAGGGGAAGGGAAGAGAAGGGACGTGAAAAGGTGAGGAAGAAGTGAGAGAGGGAGGAAGGGAAGGGAAGAGAAGAGAGGTCAGAGTTATGAGAACGTGCCAGGTGGGGGGGAGGTAGGGGAGGAAAGGAGAGGGAGGAAGGGAGAAGAGAAGACGAGGGAGGAGGAAGGGAGAGGAAAGGGAGAGATGGGAGGAAGGGAGACAGCGAAGGAAGGGAGAGGGGAAGTAGTGGGGAGGAGTACGGGGGAAGAGGAGGGGGAGGGAGAGGGGAAGAGGGGGAGGGGGTAAAGGTGACAGGTGTGAGATATGACCTTGTGATTCCTCTTCCATTTCATTTCCTCTCAATATCAAACCATTTTATACCTTATTGGATTTTGGGGGGAACTATTAAAATCCTGTTTCTTCCTCTGCCTTCGTTTCCCATTTCTCTTCTGTTCATCTCCATTTCCTTTCCCATTCTTTTCCATTCATTTCTCAACTTTCTTCCATGTATTTTCATTCCTTACCCTTCTTCAATTTCATTCCATTCCTTCCCCATCCTTCTTTCATTCCCTTCCTATCCTCCTTTCATTGCCTCCCATTCATTTCCATTCCTTCCCCCATCCTACTTTCATTCATTTCCCGTCCTGAACAAGCTTCTTCCATTCACCTTCCACCTTTGCCCATTTTGCCTTTTTTTGTCCATTCATTTCCCTTCCTTCTTCCTTTCCTTTTCCATCCTCCTTCCATTTCTCTATCATCTTGCTCAGTTCATCTCCCATCCCTTTTTAAGCTTCCAATTCCTTCCTCTCCCTGTTTTTCCTAGCCCTCTTCGATCTCTCTTACTCCATTCCCATCCCATCCCCCTTCCAATCCTTGCCATCCATCTTCCATTTTACCAATCCCTCTTTAGTCTCCTTTCCCTTCCATCTTGATTTCCATTCTGCCACTCCAATCCCCCACTCTTATCCTCCTTTCCCCCCTCCTCTCATCCCTCTTCCATCCCACTTCCCTTCTCCTCCCTCTTCCACCTTTCCCCTCTCCACCTCTTATCTTCCTCCACCATTATCCACCCATCCCCCTCTTCCCCTTCATCTCCCTCTTTTTCCATCCCCTTCCCATCCCTCTCTCCTCCTCCTTCCCTCTGCTTTTCCATCCCCCTCCCATCCCTCTTCCAGCACCACCTCCCCTTCCACTCCTCCCCTCCGTGGAACATCCGGGAAGTGATACGTCAGTGGTGTCAGCTAGAGATGATGTCAGCTGCTGTTCCACACCTGCCTACACCTTCCATATTCCACACCTGCCTACCTACATCTTGCATATACCTGCCTACCCACACCTTCCATATTCCACACCTGTCTACCTTCACTTTCCATATTCCACATCTGCCTTCCTACACCTTCCATGCTCCACACCTGCCTACCTACACCTTTCATATACCTACCTACACATCTGCTTACCTACACCTTCCATATTGCACACCTGCCTACCTACACCTCGCACGTACCAGCCAACCTTCCATATTCCACACCTGCCTCTCTACACCTTCCATATTGCACATCTGTCTACCTACACCTTCCATATTGCACATCTGCCTACCTACACCTTCCATATTGCACATCTGCCTACCTACACCTTCCATATTCCACACCTGCCATCCTACACCTTGCATATACCTGCCTACCTAAAAACTTCCATATCACACACCAGCTTACATCTTTTTTATAACTTCATACACACGTGCCTACATCTTACATATACTATACTTGCCTACACACCTGTCTACACCTTCCACATACCTGCCTGCCCTCCACAACCGTAACATACCCATCACCGTCACACTTATCCACACCTTCCCTTTATGTTCCTTACTCCACATGTTCCCCATACATGCCACACGTATCCAGTCCCACACTATCCTACACTCTGGTCCACACTTTCCCTACACACTTGCTCTCACATTCCTACACACCTGCCCTTCACACCTGTCTGTCTTGCACACACTTTCATATTCAGTTCACATCTGACAAAAATTCAGGCCAAATACACCTGCATTCCACACCTGTCCATCAACCACACTCACCTAAGTTACCATATAATTGCTCTCCACACCTGAGTATGTGCAAGTATGGTGGTGAGTAGATGGTTGTGGAAGCAGGTGTGGGTAAATGTGGGTGGGTGTGGAGGTAGATGTGGGGGCAGGTGTAGGAGGGTGTGTGGGCAGGTGAGTGTGGGCAGATATAGGTGGGTGTGGGGGCAGATGTGGGTGGGTGAGTGTGGGGGACGGGTGAGTGTGGGGGACAGGTGAGTGTGGGTGTAGGAGGCAGGTGTGGGTGAGTGTGGGTGGCGTGTAGGGGGCAGGTGTGGGTGGGTGTGGGTGGGTGTGGGGGGCGTGTATGTGGCAGTGCGGCCGTGAACGTCAGCTGCATAACACCTGTCCTACACACCTGCCTCTCAGCAGGTGTGGGCGGCGGCGGCGAGAGCACAAAAGAGGGACTATATGTGCTTAAATTGGACTCTCTCTCTCTCTCTCTCTCTCTCTCTCTCTCTCACCTCCCTTGTTTTTCCATTTCCTCTCTCCCCTCCCCCCTCTCTACCGGTTTGCCCAGGAAGGTAACACACGGAGTGAGATACAGAGAGAGGCAAAAAGTGCGAGGGGGAGGGAGGGAGGGTTGGAGAAGAGAGAGGAAGAAGGGAAGAAGCTTGGCGTGGGAAAGGAACAGAGAGAGAGAGAGAGAGAGAGAGAGAGGAAGCAGCAGTGTCCAAAACCGGGATGAATGCAACAACTATTTACTCAAACTCACTGGCCACACTACCCGCTTCCGGTGTGTGTGTGTGTGTGTGTGTGTGTGTGTGTGTGTGTGTGTGTGTGTGTGTGGAAATAAGGGATAAGGTGTGTGAGGATGGAAGGGATAAGGTGTGGAGGCAGGTGTGTAGGGATGAAGGGATAAGGTGTGGAGGCAGGTG
>NC_136958.1:3664159-3694159 GCF_032717465.1 Coenobita brevimanus | reverse complement strand
GGAGCGGGGAAGGTCATTTGGGAGGGGGTGGGGTGTGTAGAGTGATGACAGGCTGATTAATTGGTCTACTGTACACCCTTTTTCCCCCCTGGTTCTCTCTCTCTCTCTCTCTCTCTCTCTCTCTCTCTCCCTATTCTTCCTTCACATGTGAGTTTTTCTACTCATTCTTTTCCCTACCTCTTGTCCCTTTCCATTATCACCTTTCCTTTCTCCCCCTTAATATTATACTTCAGATGTCTTTTCTCTCCCTTTTCTCCCTCCCCTAACTCGCCCCTTTCTCTCTCGTCCTTCTCCATCCACTCCCTTCCTCTCTCCCTCGCTCACTCACGCCGTAATCTATCTTTATTTTCTCACATCATTCAATCTCTTGCCGACTCAACAGCTTTCCTCCTTCAAATACCCTCAAATATTTTTCTATCAGTCCTACTTAAGCGCCTCTCTCTCTCTCTCTCTCTCTCTCTCTCTCTCTCTCTCTCTCTCTCCACACACACACACGAACTCTTCCCAATTCTCTCTCTCTCTCTCTCTCTCTCTCTCTCTCTCTCTCTCTCTCTCTCTCTCTCTCTCTCTCTCTCTCTCTCCCTCTCTCTCTCTCTCTCTCTCTCTCTCCACGTGCTGCACAGATCAGGTGACAATTGACGTAACGAGGTGATTCACCCTTGTTAGTGTTCAATCCTCTCCCTGCCTCACCCTTTCTCCCTCTCTCCCCCTTGTAGCTGTTCGTTGCTCTCTCTCTCTCTCTCTCTCTCTCTCTCTCTCTCAAAATAAATAAAAAATAAAAATAAATATACCTTCCTTTTCTCTTAGATGTCTCCCTTCTACCCTGACATCATCTCCGCTTCGTGTCTCCCTCTAACACTTCAATTTTTGCTTGTTCTTATTTTTTCAATCAACATTCTCTCTCTCTCTCTCTCTCTCTCTCTCTCTCTGTCTCTGTCTCTGTCTCACGCACTTCAGCTCTCACTCTTTATTCGTACCCCTTTTTATTTATTATTATTATTATTATTATTATTATTATTATTTTTACTCTCTAGTAGCATATACAATAAATTACCATCATCTTTTGTTTCAGGTAACACATAATACACCTCAGTTTCCTTATACTCTTTATACCTAACTTCTACAGAACGCATTCTTATTGTTATTATTATTATTATTATTATTATTATTATCATTATACCTCAATTTCCGTATACTGTTTTTACCTAATTAACCTCTACAGAATGTATTATTATTATTATTATTATTATTACTATTATTATTATTATTATTACGGCTATTATTATTATTATCATTATTATTATTTTCATTATTATTATCATTACTACCACTACCACTACTACTACTACTATTACTCCTACTATTACTACTATTTTTTTTACCATCAGGCAATTCAGTACTATTTTGAAGTGATTTTTCGAACTAAGTGGCTTATAAATTTCCTTGATCCACGCACAAGAGCTCTCACAATGCTGAATAAAATCGTCTGGAAATGAGTCAAGTTCGCCAATAAAAACATCGTTGAATTTTAGGGGTCCGTATGTCGCGAAATTATTGGCGACAAATATATTCCAAAATTTTCCACTCGGCGATAGATAAATAATAGTTTCTTTTTCCACTTAGCGATAGATAAATACGTTTCTCTTTCTACTTAGCGATAGATACGATACATACATACCACTTTCTTTTTCCACTAATACATAATATTTCTTTACGTTCTTTGACAGCTTTTACCCTCCTTTATTTTTGCTGATATTCTAGGTAATAATTTTCTTTGACTTGCCATGTCTCCTACCTCACTTACTTTGAATTCCTCCCACCTCGCTGACTTTGAATTCCTCCCACCTCGCTGACTTTGAATTCATCCCACCTCGCTGACTTTGAATTCATCCCACCTCGCAGACTTTGAATTCCTGCCAACTTGCTGACTTTGAATTCCTCCCACCTCGCAGACTTTGAATTCCTGCCAACTCGCTGACTTTGAATTCCTCTCACCTCGCACTTTGAATTCCAGCCAACTCGCTGACTTTGAATTTCTCCCAACTCAACTCGCTGACTTTGAATTCCTGCCAATTCGCTGACTTTGAATTTCTCCCACCTCGCAGACTTTGAATTCCTGCCAACTTGCTGACTTTGAATTCCTGCCAACTGGCTGACTTTGAATTCCTGCCAACTCGCTGACTTTGAATTCCTGCCAACTGGCTGACTTTGAATTCCTCCCAACTCGCTCACTTTGAATTCTTTCCACCTCGCTGACTTTGAATTCCTGCCACTTTACCAATCACCCTAAAGACTTTATAGTTCTCAGAAAGCAATAAAAAGTGCCCGACAGTCCTTTATTTCTCTGAGTCCATTTACTTTACTCCTTTCCACTTACTTTAATACTTTACTTTACCTCTACTTCAATGCATCAATAATTTTCCTTGACAATTCTGAAGTTCTCAATGCTTTGACACTTCTGCAACTCTAAGCAATTACCTACTTTTATTATTTTCCACTTTACTAAAAAATAATCTCTTTACATTCCTTCCAGATCGCATTCTTCCACCTTCTTTGATTTCTTTATATTTCTTAGATGCCACTTTGTCTTTGTTTTCTTCCTTTACCAGCCAATTTTATTTTCTTAGACACTACTCCTTTCCATCTAATTTCCATACTTTTATCTACATTTCCTCATCTTACGTGCAGAGCATGGCTCAAGTTCCCTCCCCCTACTTCACCCACCTCTCCTTCGTAGCCTTCTTTCTCCCTTTTCCTCTCCCTATTCTTCCCTTAGCACCTCCCTACTCCTCCCTCAATCCGTCACCTCTCCCACCCTCTTCATCTCGACCCCCTCCCACCCCTCTAACTTTCATTCCCTCCCTCAATCCTCCTCCACTTTCTCTCCCTCATTTCGTACCTCTTCTTTCCTCCCTCTTCATCTTACTCTAGTTCTCTCCCCTTCTCCACTTTCTCTCCCTCTCGACCCCTAATCTCGCTTCGTTTTTCCCTCTTCCTCTTAATCTTCTCCCTTCATCATCACTCCCTCCCTTTTCACTCCCCATCTCCTCTCCATATATTCGCTCCATTTCCACAGTTCTTTTTCTCCCCCTCTTCTTCTCCCTCTTCTTCCCATTCCTTCTCAAACTCCTTCCTTCTTCCTTACTCCCTCACCTCTCCCTTACTCCTTACCCATCACCCCTTTCCTCTTCTCCTTCCCTTATTTCTCTCTCCTAAACCACTCTTTCTCTCCCCACTCTTACCTTACTTACCCTTCCCTCTAATGCCGCACCTCCCTTACCATTCCCTTTCTCAAGTCTCCCTTTCACCTCCCTCTTCTTCCCTTCCTCTCCCTCCTCCTCCTTCTCCCTCCCTCCTCTTCCCATTTCCTCCCTCTTCCTTTTCCTTTCTCCTACTTCCTCTCGTCTTTCCAACATCCTCCATTCCCCTTTCCACATCCCCTCAATTCCCCTCAACACCATCCCCTCTACTTTATGTTCTCTCTCTCTCTCTCTCTCTCTCTCTCTCTCTCTCTCTCTCTCTCTCATCGGAAGCCGTTACAAGCCCGACAATTAGGAATGGGAATCGACTTTCAGGGGCGCACGTGTACCCAGCGGGGGTGAGAGAGAGAGAGAGAGAGAGAGAGAGAAATACAGGAAGAAATGGAAAGGAAAAGATGGAAATGACGAGGAGGGAGAGACGGAAGGGAGGGGGAAGGCGGGAAGGAAAATGAGAGGAAGGTGTAGCGAGATACGAAGGGAGAAGGAAAGAGAAAAGGAAAAAGGGGGAAGTAAGGGGAGAGGGAGGAAGGAGAAGAGGAAGGGGGACAGGAGGAAGGGGAAGGGGGAGAGGAAGGGGGAAGAAAAAAAAGGGGAAAAAAAATGACAGGGGAATGTGAGGTAGGGGGAGACGGGAAATGGAAGGAAAATAGGGCGAGGAAAGGGGGGGGGGAAGTGAAGGGGATGAAAGGAGGGGTAAGGAGGAGGGGAGTGAAGGGGAAGAAAGGGGGGAAAGAATGGGGAGGAAGGGAAGGGGAGTGGAAGGGAAGAATGGGGAGGGGGATAGGGAGGTTCAATGGAAAAGAGAGGGAGAGGAAAAGGAAAGAAGGAAGAATTGGATAAATGAAGAATGGGAGGCATGGGAAGAGAGGGAAAAGGAAAACAAAGAAGAGGGAAACGAGAGAGGATAGGGGAAAAAAACAGAAGAAGGTAGGAAAAGAAGAGAGGAAGAGAAGAGAGGAAGAAAAGAGAGGAAAAGAAGAGAGGAAGAAAAGAGAGAGGGGAAAGAAGAGAAAAAAGGAGAGGAAGCCAAAAGAAAATGGAGCAGGGTAGTAATAGAGGGGGGGGAACTACAAAATTATAAAAAAAAACAAGATACACTAAGGATTAAAGCGAAGGAATATGGACAATAATGGTAGAAAAACATCTTTATGGAGACAAGGCTCTCACTCGTAATCTTCTAAGAAAAAACAAATGGTAGAGGAAGAATGAGAGTACTGAGAAAGGAAGGACTGAAGGAAGAAAGAAGTGAGGAAGGAAAGCAGGAAAGTTGATGGAAAATGGAAGGAAGAATGGAAGAAAAACGAAGGAGATTTGAAGGAAGGAAGGAATGAGGGGTTAACATCAGGATCACTTATTTTACCTCCTCTCTCTCTCTCTCTCTCTCTCTCCCCCTGCCACGCGCCCTGTCACCAACCCTTTCTTTCCTCTCCCTAAACACACATTCCTCCATCCAGCACAGAGGGAGGCAGGGAGGAGAAGAAAAGAGGAAGGGAGGGAGGAGAAGAAAGGGAGGGAGGGAGGGAAGAATGGGAGGAAACGTGGGCGAGGTAGGAGGGAAGAGGTGATTACAAGAAGGGAGACAAAAGACGAAGGTAAGCAGAGGAAGGAGGGAGGGATGAAAAGGGGAGGGAGAGAGGAAGAATGGGAGGAAACGTGAGCGATGTAGGAGGGGAATTGGTGCTTAAGGGGGAGACAAAAGAGCGAGAGATGGAGGGAGGGATGGGGAGGGAAGGAGGAGGGAGGGGAAGGGAAGGAGGAGGGAGTGAAGAGAAAGAATAGGAGGAAACGTGGACGACGTTGGAGGGAAGTAGCGCTTAGAAGGAATAAAATGGTGAGGGGTGGGGGGAAGACACCGAAGGGAGAGAGAAGAGAAGAAAGGAGCGGAGGGGGGGCGGAGGTAGCAGCGAAGATAAGGAAAAGGAAAGAGACGGAGGGAGGGAAGGAAGAAGATATAGTACAGAAGCAGCAGAGGTGATCAAGGGAGGGACCTGAAATGCAAGGAAGGATGAACAGAATGAATGAAAAGGAAGGATGGAAAGAAGGAGGGAGGGAAGGAAAGAAGGAGGGAGGGAAGGAAGGAGGGAGGGAAGGAAGGAAGGAGGGAGGGAGGATGGGGCGGAGAGAGGCAGGGTATCTGGAAGAATGTCAAGACGAAAGATAAGGAAGGAGGAAACAAGGTAAGGAGGGAGGAGGGAAGGAAAGGAGGAAGGAACGAAGGCAAGGAAGAAGAAAGCAAGGAAGGAAAGGAGATTAAGGGGAGAGAGAGAGAGAGAGAGAGAGAGAGAGAGAGAGGTAGTACAGTGTACATGTGAGTGCACCTGAGTACAAATTAAATACCTGTACAAACAACGGGTGTACTGGCTTATAATGTTACCTACTGGGATCATTGTAATTTCAGTACACTAAAGACTTACCCTACTTGGAGGAGGAGGAGGAGGAAAGATGAAAGAAGGAGAAAGAAAAGGGGCAAGGAATGGAAGTTGGAGGGATGAAAAGACGAGAGAGGAAAGAAAGGAAGATGAAAGACGGAAATGAAGGAAAGGGGAGAGAAAGGGAGGAAGGCGATATGAAAGTGGGAGGGAGGGTGAGATATGAGGGGGGGTAGTAAGAGGAAGGGGGGGGGAGTAAGAGGAAGGGGGGGGAGTAAGAGGAAGGGAGGGTGAGATATGAGAGGGGGGGGGAGTAAGAGGAAGGGAGGGTGAGATATGAGAGGGGGGGGAGTAAGAGGAAGGGAGGGTGAGATATAAGGGGGGGGGGCAGAGATGAAAGGGAGGGAGGAAAGAATAAGGAAACACGTGCTCTGCCCGGGAGGAGGAGGAAGAATAGAGAGGAAGGGAGGAAAAAGGCAGGGCGAGGGAGAACAAAGGGAAGGAGGGGAAGTGAGGGAAAGGCGGAAGTAAACAGAAGGGAGGAGGAGGAGGAGAAAAGGAAGAAGGAAAGGAGACGAGGAGAAGAAAAGGAAGATGAGAACAACAAGAAAAAGGACACACAACAAAAAACAGGAAAATGGAAGGGAATGCAAACGAAAACAAAGCGTGTAAAAAAAAAATAATAATGCAGGCAGGGTAAGGAAAAGAATGAAAAAGAAAAAACACACGAGGAAAAAAATATATATAACATGGATAACGAAATATGACGTAAAACTGATAAAGAGGGAACTGAAAGGAAGAAGACAGAAAAAAAAAAAAGTCAGGAGTAGTTCTGAAGTTTACAAAGAAATGTAAATAAAAACATACAAGAAAGGGAAAAAATGAAAAAAAAAAAATGAAAAGGCAAATGAAGAATATTAGACTTAGAGAGAGAGAGAGAGAGAGAGAGAGAGAGAGAGAGAGAGGGGGGGGGGGGATCAAGGGGACAATAGGCTCGTCAAGGGTGTGAGAAAATCCATCATCACTCCTTGGTTAAGAGGGAGGGGAGGGGAGGGGAGGGGAGGTGTGAGGAAAGATGAGGAGGAAGGTGGAAAAGGGAAGGAGTGGAAGAGGAAGAAAATGAGAGAAAAGGAGAGGAGAGGTGAGCAGAGGTGAGGAAGAAAAGAGTCAAGAAGAGAGGGAGAGGAGGGTGGAAGGCTGACGGAAGGGAAGAGGAGAGGAAGGGAGGGTAATAGGAAGAACAATGAGGAAATGGAAGGAGTGCAATGAATGGATGAAGTCAAGAAAAATGAAAAATTAAAACGCAAAATATGGTATAATAAAACAACACTCAGCATAAAAATAAAGAATAAGCATAAAAATATAAACAGCTAATAACTAACCCTTCTACCATTTCTACTTCCAATCACCAGACGATTTTTCTCAGCTATGGAGAGATCTGTAAAGTGTGATAATGAAGGCTATTAAACCCTCCTGATCGAAAAGTCTCTTCTAAGCTGAATAAAATCGTCCGGAGGTAAACAGAGAAGTAAAATCTCTCCCATCCCCCCCCCGTCTCTCTCTCTCCCTCTCTCTCTCTCTCATTAGCTTCAATTAACCTGTACCTCGTCCATTCCAGGTACGTGTTGGCTACTGAAGGGAAGGACTTTGTGTGAGTACCCAAAGAAATTTATCTATCTACCTACCTATCTATCTATGCGTCTATCTATATGCATCTATTTATCTCTATGTATCTTTTTTAATTTTTCTACTTATATTTTATTCAATTAGTTCCATCATTTAATTATTTATCGATCTATCACATCCATTTCAGTTTTATTTACCTGTGTATTTATTTTTACATTTATTCACTTCTACATCGACCAATACGTATTCATTTTCATAATAATATCTACTTATCTATCTATCATACCGTATATACTTCTACAGAGCTGGATATCTATTTTGTACCAGCTGGATATCTATTTTGTACCTATGTATGTTTTTAATTAGCTTTCATGTTTTACCTGTACATTTCACTATTTACCTGTAGTGCTTAACCTGTCTACCGTATTTCACACACACACACACACACACACACACACAGTCATATCTGCTCTCTCTCTCTCTCTCACACACACACACACACACACACACACACACACACAATCACACACACACACACACAATCACACACACACTCATATCAGTGCTCTCTCTCTCTCTCTCTCTCTCTCTCTCTCTCTCCTACCAATAAGTCAAACTACCGCAATAACCACCATCACGCCTACCACAACTACCACAATTACCAGCTCATTAACACCTTCGCTACAAGACCATAATTTAACTACCAACATTCAAACGCGGCACGAGCAACCACCATTCCTCTTAACCACCACCATCGCCCATAACTACCACCAGCCCAACCAGCATCCTAATTACACAGGAGCTACCACCATCGCTCTCAACTACCACCATCCCCTACAAACATCCTAATTAGAAAGGAGCAACCATTACCACTTAACTACCATCATCCCCAACCAACATCCTAATTAGGCAGGAGCTACCACGATCGCTCTCAACTACCACCATCACAACCATCATCCTACTATCACCATCGCTCTTTACCATCATCGCTGCGAACTACCACCATCGCTCACAGTTCCCACCACCATTCTAATCACACAAGAGCTACCACTATCACCCTTGAACACTACCACCATCGCATTTCACCACTTCAGCACGAGGGCGTCATCGGTAAATCCCTCTTCCTGCAACAGTATAAACCAACTTCGTAAAATTTCTCAGCGCCTTCCTGTGGTGGTACTGATACAATTGGTGGTTCCCCTACCCGGCTCTACAAAACGTCTCTCACCTCCCTCCCTAACCCCCGAAAGGTGGATTGTGGTGGACTGTAGGAGCAAAGGACATACTGAGCCAGCAGTCCAAAAATAATAATAATAATAATAATAATAATAATAATAATAATAATAATAAAAACAAAATCATCTTATATCAAGGGGTTAATGAGGACTTTCCATTCCCTCGCGTTCGAAAATCTACATTTAAAAAAAAAATCGCAGAGCAAAATAGTCTAATAAAGAACATAAATAAAAATAAATATATAAAAAGCATCGTAATTACGTTAGCTACCACCATCGCTCGCCACCACAATCACCCCAAACTACCACCATCGCTTCTAATTACCACAATCACCCCAAACTACCACCATCGCTTCTAATTACCATAATCACCCCAAACTACCAGCATCGCTCTTAACCACCACTATCAGCGCTCTTAAGCATCACTATCGCCAACTACCATCATTATCGCCCTAACTACAACCGTCAACCTACCACAATTCGTAATAACAGCCATTAAACTTATCCTCCTGCTACTGCTACTACTACTACTTCTAATAACAGTAATAATAATAATAATAATAAAAATAATAACAATAATAATAATAATGGGGCAAGGTAAGATTGGATAATGGATGGATGGATAGAATAATAATAATAATAATAATAATAATAATAATACCTCTATTTCTTGGTGGGAATTACGACGTTGATGAAAGTCGAATAACAAGATACAGATAACTACTGCAGTACGAAAAGCAGATAAGTAGGAAGAAAAGGTGGGTGGGAAGTTAGGCAGGCAGGAAAAAACTGGAAACTGGAGCTGTACATAAAATGGAAGCGGATGCATAAAAAATTACATATCTATATTTCTATTCAATAACATCAATAACACTCCCCCCCCCACCCTCCGGAACTGACTGGTATAGCCACGTGTCCGGAAATACCATGTCACCCCTTCCCCATCACCCCTCCCCCTTACCCCAACCCCCTCCCCTTCACAGCATCCCTCCCCTCCCCTTCTTTTTTTTTTATCTCCAACATCCCCCAACGTTCTCCTCCTCATCCCTACCTCCCTCTCCTCCTTCCCCTTCCTATTACATTACCCCCTCCTCTCCCCTTTACCCCCTCTCCTTACCCCCACTTCCCCCACCACCCTTTCCTCCCCTTCACAGCATCACTTTCCCACCTTTGACCCCCACCTTCCCCTGCCCACTTCACCCCCTTAAAGCATCTCCCCCATTTCCCTCACCCTCATTTTCCTCCCCTCTATCTCTTTTTCCCATCCTTTCCTTTATCCAGTCTTTGATGGCCTCCCTTCCCTCATCCTCCCTCTTGGCTCTTTCAATTACCGGTACCTACTTATCACAGCCCACTTCAACTCTTCCTTACCTCTTTTCTCCATCCCCTATCCTCCTTCCTATCCACTCAATCCTCCATATCCCATCTCTTCATCCATCCCTTAATTCCTATCCACAGACTCCTCCTCCATATCCCATCCCTTCATCCATTCCTTTATTTTTCACCTTCTTTCTGTTTCTGGTTTCCCGTTTCTTATTTTTTCCTTGCTCTTCTTTCTTTTCATTGATGTTCTGATCTTCCTATTTTCTTACTTATCTCTATCACTTCCACTTCTCTCTCTCTCTGCCACCTTCCACTGTTCCTTTCTACTCACACTTCTGTTTTCCTTCCCTTTAACCATAGCTATCTCTTCCTCTTTACTTTTTCTTTTTCCAACAAAATAACCCACCCCTTCTTTCCCGTGTCTTCCTTAGTTAATTCTCTCTCTCTCTCTCCTTTCGCATCTCAAATTTCCCCTTTCCGCTCGTTCCCCTCTTCTTCTCTACCTCTTTTACCCTCCCTTCTTTTCCCTCCCTCTCTGTCACTATCTCTGCCGTACTGAATCCCTCGTCTTTGTTTCCCTTTCTCTCTATCACTACCCTACCGTGACGTCCGCTCCTTTCCTCAACCTTCCTCCAATCTCTCCCTTCTTTCCTTCCGTCCTTCCCTTCATTCGTTCCTTCCGTGTTCTCCCTTCATTCAGCCCTTTTCCTTCCTTCTGTCCTTCAGTTCATTCCTTCCTTCCGTCCTCTCCCTCCCTTCCTTCCTCTTCTCCCTGCCGTCCTCTCCTCTCCCATCCTTCCTTCCTCTCCCTCCCTCCCTCACCTTCTCCCCTGCCCCACAGCAGCTAATTAATTAAGCACAGGCATCCCCCACTACCTGACCCATCACCGCATTACAGAACACAGCCAGCACGTCACCCTAACAACTCCCCCACCAATTACTTTTTATAAATTAACTTTCAACTATAACCCCACCTCCTACCTGACTGCAACCTTATGTAATTTCTAACACACCTTCCCCACCAATTGTACTTTCATGTTTACTATTTCCTAACTATAACCTAACTCCTAACCTACTATGAGTTCATGCAGCACATCATTGTAACCTAACTAAACCAACAATAAAATCTAACTTATGACTATGACTTCAACCAGCTCGTCAATGCAACCTAACTTCTAACCTAACTAGGCCACCACTCGTACTGTACTTTTCTGTAACTGAGCTACCATTACTACTGTCCTTTTATGTACTTAAATGTAAACTCTTAGCCTAACCTATCATTAGAACTCGAACTAGCACGTCACTCTAACCTAACTCTCCCATCAATAATACTTCTTCTTGTCACCCATCTCCGAAGTGTAACCCATCCTCTCCTAACTGTAAACTTCTGTAACTCATGAACTGTAATCTCAAGTCATGCACTCCACCACACAATCTTAACCCCTTCAACCCTATGACATTTTTTGTTCCAATAACGAGACGATTTTCATCAGTTTTAGGAGAGATCCCTAGTAAGTGCAATGGTTAATGAAGAGAAGTATTTAACCCTGTTTGAAAACTCTCTCTCTCTCTCTCCAAGTAAAATCGGGAAAGAACAAGAATATAATGAAGCCAACGTATTGAGATGGTTAAGTAATACATCCCTACTCAGTAACGATCCTACATACCACTTAAGACCATCATCATCATCATCATCAATCACTATTACATACGGGCACGTCATCACCTCGTCCCTCCAGATCATCATACCAATGGGAAAATAACACGTAACACCTCTTCTTTTGCTACTTATTTTGCATATTAACCCCAAAAATATTCTCTTTTCTGTTACACTTTATCATCGACAAAGTTTGCATCAATGAAATCCAATACTGGCCAATATGGAAAATAAATCGCAAAGGAAAAAGTGTTAAGAAAACTCGCAGGCCGCTTAGATACGGCCTGAACGACCTCCAATAACGACACCCCACCCCACCAGTGTCCCTACTCAGTAACGACCCCCCAGGCCTCACTACACTTCTCTCTGTTCCTTCATCATACCGTATCACTAACATTACGTGGCCGTATTTATCAGTAATATCTCATTAATTATCATCAAAGGTCATTCAGTCTGCTTAGAATCATAGTCTTCGAGGCTCAGAGGATAAGTCGGTGAAGTGAAGTGGTTAAGGAGACGCAAGATGGTGAAAGTTATTAAAAGTTCCAGCTAAAAGTTACAGCTAGTAGTAGTAGTAAATAAAAACAATAATAATAATAGGTAATAATAATAATAATAATAATAATAATAATAATAAATAATAATAATTATCACACGTTAGCAGCCTTCAGTTAAACATCCATACCATACATTAACATATCGTAAATTAACATAATTACGGTACACTGACAGTAAAAATGAAGTGTATGACGACGGTACGTATGTGTGTATGACTGTTTTATGTTCTGTTATCCTTATGGTGATATACAAACATACCAACATACTCTACACACACGCACCGGTTATCATCCCTCACACGCACACACACAAACCCATACATGCTTATACCTAGACTACCTCATACGTGCACAGGTTTTTCACTACACACACACACACACACACACACACACACACACACACACACACACACACACACACACTTAGACACGTATACCTTAACATTTTCACGCTAAGTACTTATTCTGGCACCTGACAAACGATTTTCCTCAGCTCATGGAAACATAAAAGCCAGAGGGTTATATAAACAAGTAGAGGGGCACTCAATGGAGCACATCTCTCCGACAAGGGCAACGTAACTTCCAAACCACCTTCATAATGTATTAGTGTTTCTCATCATTAATTACGGTAGGGTTTCGCAAAAAGTGTTTTCCAAATCCAGAATCTGTAATGCGAACCGGATCGGCCCCAAAAGTTCATCGACTATTCCCTGGGACATGAGCTATCTACCCACCAAATTTGGTACAAATCTTTTAGTTTTTGTGTAATCCGGCTAACAGACAAACTAAAAAACAAGCAAACAAACAGGGGTGAATACATACACTCCTTGTCGGAGAGAAATATATATGAAACCGGTGTGCAGGTGAACATGTGTACACATAAATCAACTAAATATACCTACATAACACACAAATATACATAAAAATACCAAACATTATATACCAATATATATATATATATATATATATATATATATATATATATATATATATATATATTCTAGATAGATAAATAGACAGAGAGATATAGATATTAAACATAAGTCGTTATACTGACCAGTGTAAATTCCCCCCCCTCTCTCTCTCTCTCTCTCTCTCTCACACACACACACACACACACACACACACACACACACACACACACACACACACAATACCCCAGTGGACAAAGGTGGTGTATGACTGTCTGATTGTCTGACTGACCACCTGCTGACTGCCGCTGGGTCACGCACGCCACCACACACGCACACATGTACACATACACACAGAGACGTACAGACACAATCGGTGGGTCACATAATATCGTTTGGATGATGGAGGGGAGACCTTGAGTGTATGAGTGAATTACGCAGCAACGTATATCTATGTACGGTACGTGTGCGGGTGGATGATGTAGTTGCCTTACGTATGGTGTACATAGTGGGTGAATATACATGCGGAACAATACATACATACATACATACACACACACACACACACACACACACACAATTTGCTAACTGCATAATTTCAGTAAAATATCCTATTCTGGTTAATTTTCTTTTGCTTTCAGTACACCTCTTTAACTATATCGGTAAGAAACTTTTTTTTAATTTTACTTATTCCTTTCACAGCATTTTAGAAAACATTTACTAGTAACAGTAAGATTATTTTACTGAACGCTGAGACCCTCCATCAGAAGAGATTATCAAATAATTAATATAAATGACACAAAGTAAATAACGAGAAAAATTGAACGACACGTGCATACACACACACACACACACACACACACGGTCACTTCACACAAAACCACTCTTCTCTCTCTTACACACACACACACACACACACACACACACACACACACACACACGGTCACTTCACACAAAACCACTCCTCTCTCTCTCTCTCTCTCTCTCTTTCTCACACACACACACACACACACACACACACACACACACACACACACACGAGCCACTCCTCTGACGCAACAGCTCTCTATTTCACTTCAAGATGGGGGTCCCTTACACTCACTCACTCACTCACTGGCTCACTCTCTCACTCTGACTCACTCTCTCTCTCTCTCTCATAGCCTTGTTTCGTCTCTATTGGTGGAACGTGACAGGGGAAAGGTGTACATGGGTGGTGTACGTGGGTGTAGTGGGCGTAGTGGGTGGGGGGGGTCATGTGCGCAGATGGATTGGTGGTTTGGTGGAGATGGCAAAGTGATTGGATGTGGGTAGGTCGAGAGAGAGAGAAAGAGACAGAGAGAGTGTTGTGTGTGTGTGTGTGTGTGTGTGTGTGTGTGTGTGTGTGTGTGTGTGTGTGTGTGTGTGTGTGTGTGAGGGCACGTGGGCTATGAGGGTATGGTAAGTGGTCTAAATGGCTAAGATTTAGGCTGGGTGGACGTAAGCCTATGTAGGTATGTGGGCGACTGCATGTGGACTATAAGGAAAATACGCACATGTATACATTTAAAAATGATTCAGAAGCTTTAGTTGCAAATTGGAAAATAAATAGTTTGTGCACTATTCACACACACACACACACACACACACACACACACACACACACACACACACACATCAATTGGGGAAAATAATACATTGTACACTACTCTCTCTCTCTCTCTCTCTCTCTCTCTCACACACCCTGTCAATCGGCGCACACAAACTTCAACCAACAATGATGAACAACGATGAAGCAACCTTTTCGTTTATACATATGATTTTCCCGTCATCATATCCTACTCTCAGTCATGCACATGTTAATCTTCGTTTATTCCAAGTGATAGCTAATTAAATCCTTCGGTACGATGACGCCTCTTGGTTAAGTCTTGCTACTATCAACCATATTTATTTTCTTTTTTTTTAAGGTGGGTCACAGTTCCTTATTAATGAAGGGGTAAATGATGCTATAATCTAACCCCTTCAGTTTCAAGTCTCACCAAAATTAGCATACATTCGTCTAGCATACACATGATTCAAAATGCTTTTTTATATTGGATTACGATTTACCGAGCAATTAATCCAGGTTATAACGGGGCGGTCCAACTACCCGGTTACACAAACATCCACTAACTACTTCCGTATCCCCCGAAAGATGGATGGTGGACAGTAAAATGACAGCTTAAGCCTTTAGTCCACTGGGTACACGTTTCAGATGCGCCCGGGGCCACAGCAACTACATGGGCCTTCCTTGCGATCATCTGTTCCTACTTTACGTATATCAATCGGACTTTCAATTCATCACCAATCTCCTATGCGTTATTTTACACTTAATTCCGGTTAACGCCACACGATTACCACCAGCACACGAAAATGAGTTGTCTGCAACAGAGTATACTTTTTTTTCATCGTTTCAACTCTAATCCATTTTTTACTGCCACACCCAAATATCACCCTAACTGAAATTCTTATCATTACCCTAATCTCAATTCTTTGTATCACCCTAATCTAGCATGCATATAGATATTCAAAACGTTAACTAAATTCTATATTATCAGCCTAATCTAAATTGTTTATAACATCCCAATCAAACTTGTATATTATCATCCTAATCTAAACTGCCTAAATCTTTATCATCCTAATCCAATTTGTATACATCTTCATCGCTCTAATCCAAATTGTATACATGCTTATCACCCTAATCCAATTTTGTATACATGTTTATCACCCTAATCCAATTTTGTATACATGTTTATCACCTTAATCCAACTTGTATACATGTTCATCGCCCTAATCCAACTTGTACACATGTTTATCACCCTATCTAACTTGTATACATCTTTACAACCCTAAACTAACTTGTTTACATCTTTATCACCCTAATCCAACATGTTTACATCACCCCACTCCAATCTTTTTACATCTTCATCACCCTAACCCAATCTGTTTACATCATCATCCTAATCCAACTGATCTACATCTTCATCATTAATCCATTTTGCTGATACTACAATTCTCTTCAATTAATTTTCCCCATCCAATATTAGTTTAAAATCCTAATCTCATTTCCTATTAGCCTATTACAAGGAGGAAGAAGAGTACTGACATTATATGTGGTAGGCTACAGTATATGATGTTTACTTTTCACTGTTAAGTTTGTGATATATGCACTTATTTTTTTAGTAACTCAACTTTCCAATATTATTATTACAAGGGGATGTGCAAGGTAGACGTTTAATCAAGTTCAAAATGCTAGGCCTGTTCTCTTTACTACATTTAAATTCCTTTTTTCCCCTTCACTGACAATCTTGTGATTTTTACAACTTCACCATCTTTCCTAATATTTCAGAAGGGAGGGAAGAGCTTACATTACCTTTGGTTAAAAATGCAAAGCTAGTTATCCTCCATCCTATTCTTTATGCTCCTTTACAGTACAGTACTTCATTATTTATTTACTATCCTAACTCAACTGTATGTACAGTAGGCTATGCTCATAGCTCACTATGATGGAATAAACTACTCGAAGGGGTTTGGTTCCCCCCCCCAAAAAAAAAAAATAAATGACAGGTAGTCATAACTGTGATTGCTCATGGACTTTGATTTACTGTACTCTGCAATTTATTGATTACATAGTTTCCTGTACACTCCTGTTGATGGCATCCTCTATCACTGCATTAACATAATATATAAAATAACTGCTTAAATTCTCTTCCCTAAACCACCATAGACAAATGCTAGAAAATGCATAAACTTGAGGTCTAATCAGCCTACTGGTATCCCACACCTCAGATTACACTGTGCCAGTTAACTGCAGTTTTATTTTTATTTTTTAACATACCAGCTGTATTTGGTTAATAATACTGAATTTCACTTTAACTGAAAACTCTTTGAGGCAAAAATATGATAATTAATATTTTGGGGCAAACAAAGTGAAAATATTTTACCACTGTGATGTGTGAGCAAAATGGCAATGCTGGTCAAAGTAAATGTGTGTATGGCTTGATCATTCAACTCTTCCTTGTTTATGTGTTCCAATTTTCATACATCTATTATGAATTACAGCAGCAATATGTGGTGTTTTTGATAGCTATGAATTTTACTTATGCTTGTTTTGGATTTGCACTAGGTAAAAGTATCCTTCAAAAGAAACTTGGAAACCTCGGAAACATATCCCATTTGAACCAGCGTCTTAACGTCTCGGCTAACATTAGATTTCTTTACAATTACAATTTTGGCAACACAGCCCTATTAGTAAGAGAATAGTCACAACTTTGGTATACGACAGTTTGGTATGCAATACAACAAAATTATGTAGTAATAGCTATAACCAGTTTCTTGGTACTGTAATGATCACAGAATTCGCTTACTCGATAATTGTGGTGGCCGTGTATAACAATCCCGTGCAAATGTGGTGCCTCCCACACAAGCCAATAGTCAGATGCTTGAGTCAACATGGCCATCCAGTGGTTACATGCGCTGTGAACGTCTCCCATTTGTTCAGTCTCACACGTGCAAGGACATTGCAACACCACTGCTATCACCAAATAACAGTGCAAGTGTGAAATGCTTAAAGTTGTGACTTGGACATCAACACTGGCAAGGGTGCCACCCCTAATGGAAAGCATGATGCTACAGAGGGCACCAAGGGCAAGCCTAAAAAGGTAACATTTTGTGAAATTTTAGGTTACACAGCCCTTGACCCCCAACGTATAATCAATGAACCCACGTCAAATCGACATCAATATACGATAAATCAGTATATCACAGGTTTTCTCTTGACATAACCCCATCGCAGACTGAGTTATGATTGTATTAACACTATTTGGCCCTGCCTTGCATAACTTTTCTACCCCTTTCCTGGGCCAGGGGTGAGTTTCCAACAAAATGAAGCCGTGTCGCCTGTGTTAACCAAATTTTTGTGCCACGTATTGAGCCAAGAAAAATCACTCAAACAAATGACGCACCGGTGCGTCACTGGCCAGGAATCGGCTGCCAAGAAATGATGTACCGGTATTGGTGCTTCATCTGCCCGGAATGGTGTTAAGAAATGCATTTATAATACAATGTACAGTATAAGGAATTAACTGTTTACTCACCAATTCTAATTATACATTCAACTGCTTAAGGTTCATTTGCTTATACATTCTCACTTTTCTCTCCTCATAAAAATTCTTTGCTTATACAATCCCACATCAGGTCTCAGTTCTTTGAAACCCAAAGTCATAAGCTTCTCAGACAAGACCAGATTTGGTGATTTAAGTACATTTAAGTATGACTTATTACCCATCTAATGCCAATTATAATTTCATTTTAAACATTTTTAAATACAGTAAATAGCATTTACTTGTGATTCTTTGCTCATAATAGTACCTTTACCTGGGGCTGGCAGTCCTGCGACAACTCTCCACAGAACCCACAATATGTTTGCTAAATGCTCATTTATTATCTGATCAGTTTTCTAACCAGGTAAACTGATCTAATAACAATGGCTGCCATATACCAGCAGTAAAAATTTCTTGACAAATTTTTTATAATTTGAATATACGGTAGGTCGCAGATGAAGAGTAGCAGCTGTGAAGCCGAGTAGCTGACACCACAGTTTATAAATTTCCAACGTCTTCTCTTTCATACAACAGCGCAGTTCACTGCAGCCCTAGTTATGTTGACTGAAGAGTTATATAAAATAGGATGGGGATTTTTCAACTATGTCAGTGGTACCAGTGGGATAATTCCAGTCTCCTTTAGTATATTGCACCAGCAGCCTAGCACCTATGCCAACTTAAAACTACAATCTTAAGGCTGACAAAAACACAACATCAGAACATTTAATGCATAACCACTGTATTTAATGGCGTAATATCCCTTCAACCATGAATGTTAGGTTTCTGGAAAACTCTGTGGTTGGTGAATAAACCCTCTAGTGTGGGAATGGGATTGTACGGTATGTATTCAGGGTTGTACGCATTACATAACGGTAAAATTACTTTACTTAATATTCTCATACTGGTTAATAAACTTTCCCTTTTGAGGGGCAGCACATAAACCTTTCAAACAGATTACTTATTCACAAAAGAAAAATAGGACAATATGCATTATTTTAATTTACATTAATACATTAAATCAACATGAGCACACAGTGTGGCATGCAAAATCATTTATTCAGATCATTTTCGCTACTTTACTGACATGGACCACCTTATTATCAGTTAGGGATATAGCGATGTACTGTACTGTACATGTTATATGATGTTGAATATACCGGAAGCTAATTAGAGTAATATGATATGTCAAAATGCAGTCAAAAATACAATAACAAGAGGAAAGCAAACAAGTGAGATGGGCATAGGTCTACAGTAGGTAAGTTTGCCAATTGCGGCGCTTTTTGCACCACATTTATCTAGAGGTATCTACCGTATATCTATTTAGCAGTTTTTTTTTGAGGGGGCAAAATGTATTAAAGTGCCAATATTCTGGAGATCTTATCAGCAATTTAACAAAAAGTCAAGGTTTTTCACATTTTTCTTGCATTTATCAAATTTTCAATAAACATTTGCTACATCACAAATTGTGTACGAGGAAATGCAACTACAGAACGTCAGATTACAATAGCAGATCGGACCACTAGGCAGTAAACTGGAATCCTACTGGCTTTATTGTGAATGCTAAGAAGTGTTCATATATCTGGGATTAAGGTTTGACCATTAACTGCACCTTTAGGATTCGAAGGGATCTCTGTGGTGAGGAAAAAAAAAAAAAATGCTGATTTTTGATGTTTCTACCATTACAATTCTGTTCATACGGATTGACAGGGAATATTCTGTAATGAAGAATGTGTTCTTACATTTGTAGGTCATCATGCGCTATAATTTAGGCGCTATGGATATCAAAAATCATTATGCCATGACACCGAGCTGACACAAAAAAATAATCAACAGTCATTTCCTTGGAAACCCAATTTTAGGATTATGAGATGAAAGAGGGTATGATACTATATGATAAGGTACATTTGATGCCTCTATCTGGCTTAAAAATGAACTGCTGACCACAATTCATGCCAAAACAAAGCATAGAAACAATGATTATTGGGTCAACTTCCGTAATGTAAGTAGCAGCCGAACACTAGGCATTCTGGAACTCGCAGCTCTCGGGTTAATCTTATTTTTATTCACTGTACGACTGCTTCAGCCAGTTTTACTGCATTGCATAAGCTTAACCTTTTTTGTTATTCCTATTTGTGGAATGTTTAGTTATCCAGTATGATGGCATAAGAATATGAAGCATTCAGAACATAAATCTACATAAGACTTTCACAAAGGCAATCTTTTTCCATCACTTAAATAACTTAGAAACTTCTATAAACCGAAACTTTTCATTATATGGACTGACTAACTTGGTGACGTTTCTACTAGTTTCTATATGTAAAGAAACAAGCCTCAGTACTTTGCAAACACTGAATTTCATGTTTTGGATCCCTACTGGTAGGCAATTTCTTTCCAACTTTCTCCAACATGCTCGACTCTATTCCCACCGTAAAACTTAAATAACTTGATTTTAAATGCCCAAAGTTTATTTACTGATTTGACCCTTTAAACTCGGACAATAACAAGATACAAATACAACCCATAACTCCCAACCACCAAAACAATCACGGCACAAATTTTTCATTCAACAATCACACAAAAACCACATATTCTCGCTCACCTGCCACCTATTATGTGGTACGTAGAATATTAATAGGGAACAACCCAGAATCCCCAACCAAAACAGTCACGAGTCACTGTTAACATCCATCAGTCTTCTACAAAAACATCTTTTAAATCACCTGCCAGATCCTAAACAATACAGACTATAATAAAAGTTGCACTGAGACAAGAACAATAAAACATAACAAGGCTGAAGGCGGACTTACCTAGAAAATCCTTGGAACCAGCATGCTGGCCTCCCACACACGTAAACGTTTACCTTGGACTGAACTCGGCTCGTCCGTTTCTCAGTCACAGATCTTCATTTGACTCTTCATCATTCTTATCGCGTTTTTTGCTTATCTGGGGTTTCTTTGGTCTTGATTTTGGTCACTGGAAAAAAAAATACTAATTCTCAGTATTGTATATATTGCGGGAAGAAGACAGGTCACGATGATTTTTGATCGGTAACTCAAATAACCTTCACTCAATATGGGAAATGGATACGGAAATATTTTGATACGTAATAAATCATGAAACCACTTCTTACGCAAGAAAAAATCAAATATATATAATCCTATTGCATTATACATTTTTAACATAAACCTTAAATATAAAAACAGTGATAAACTTCCAATACTCTATAACAAACAGTACCTGCTATGCGTAAAGAAAGCCGTACATTTACCGAGATACCGGTAGCCTAGATGATGATGATGATGATTTAGAGGGGATATATTATTTTTATACCTAACGATTAACAATATTCCACAATTCACACACTGTACATATTTCCATACCCGAAGAGTGCAGAAAATGGGAAACCTGTAATAAATTTGTGGCAAGGAGACAGGAGCTGTTACGCAAATACAGTATTTTGGCATTGTACTTAAACCAAATCAAATATTTTACCTACCTTACACAACAGATGATGTAAAATAAATCATACTCTAGCTGGATCAGTAATATTTCACCTAATTACTTGGCTCTACGGACAACTAGCAGGTCCACCTAAGCCCTAAAATAAATGACTTGTTTTGTTAACATATGCTACGTATATTTCTGATGTGAGTGGTTCCTGCGAGAGTATTTTAAGTTTAGCCTCTTCACTCCGACGACGTATTTTAATATTTTATTGTTGTTACCTGCAGACCGATTTAATTCACTTTAAGAGACTAGAACTGGAGGGAGTTAGACATATCCTTCACTAACTCCATCACTAAGATCTTCTAAAGTAAATAAAATCGCCTGGAAGAAAAAATAAACTACATCATCAGACTGAAGGGGCGAAGAACGGCTCTATACCAACAAAAGATTAACCCCTTCACTCCTATGACATATTATACATTTATTCTTACCATTTCCTGACGACTTTTTATTTAATTTCATTTATTTTTATCTCCAGACCAAATTATTCAGCTCAAGATGGAAATTTTAAACTGGAAACTGGTTGACTCAATCGGATACGTTTGTGTGAAGCTGCAGAATGTGGTGAATGTTTTTTGGCGTATCCGGTAGAGCCAGGATTCCGGGGGCTTGAATGACGATTGAATGGAAGTGTGGCCTATTTGGATTGGGCAAGTTTGTGCTGTCTGGACATTGCTACTCTTCACCCTGCCCTTGAGTGGGAAAGGAGGTCCGGATGATGATGAACTGGTTTTGGCTTCATGTCGAGATGACGAAGTTGAAAGGAGTTATGGCGAGAAAACGGTATTTACCCGTCCCCCCTTCCCTATTTTTTTTTTTTTTTTTTTTTTTTTTACATTTTTGGGGGCCTACAACCTGGGGCTTGGCCCAATTTGAATCAGGTGATCAAAAGGTCATAGCCCATCATCCCTGTAATTTCAGTCAAAATCGCACCAGTAGTTTTCACGTAAAGTTGTTAACAGACAGAGACTACAAACAAACAAACCGAGTGAAAACAATCACCCCGAGCCCTCCGGGGGGGGGGGGACGTAAAAATGTTATACACATTATTATCTCTTGGATCCGCCTTGTCTTCTACCTGCTGCACATACTTCTGTATCTCATTCTTTACTTTCCAATTCTTACCTTAAAACAGTATATATAATATATAATTATACCAGTGTGTATATATATATATATATACGCACACACACACACGCCTAACCTTGTCTCGTCAAAGCAAACACCCCAGTTATACTGCCCGACATGACCACATCCGGGACACTGGCGATGCGTCACTGTTTTCAACGTACAACACAGTTATTCTCGGTAAGTTGTGCTTGCCGCGGATTTCGTTCCACCACTGAATTATATTCGTAGCGCTGGGAAATTTTTCGGGGCCATATTTCTAACCAATTCACTATGATAACGTATAATGCTCGCTAATTTTTGCTACCTTCAGAGGGATTTTATTCGCTTAAGGATAGATATCTCGAACTGTACTGGTTAATGAAGGAAACATCTACCCCTGCTGCTCAACACGTCTCTCCTAAAGCAAATCGTCTGGAGACTGCAAGATTAAAATATACAAAACGTCCTCGAACAGACGGGTGAACGGCAACAACATAATAATAAAAATACAAAATAATAATAATAATAATAATAATAATAATAATAGCAGCAGCAGCAGCAGTAGTAGTAGTAGTAATGTGTAAATTTAAAAAAAAAATGTATATACTGTAAGTTTTACAGCAACCAAATGGAATATGAAATCTGGTTTAGCCACGGTTTCGGACGTAGACAACAGTGTAATAATAATAATAATAATAATAATAATAATAATAATAATAATAATCGAAATTCAAGCCATTTTTCAACTAAATAACAAACATAACTGGTATATAAAAAAATCAGTTTAAAAGTTAGAATAATGTTAATACGAGGTAGTTTTAGCTACTGCATTTATTTATATATTATTCTCGATTTTTGGACAATTTATTAAGCTTAGGAGGGACCTGCTGAATTGGAAGAGTTCGATTCCGCCTTCATTAACCCCTCCAGAACGAGTGATAGTGCCCATGTTGAATAAAATCGACTGGAGATAGCAAGAATGAAGTTTTAAATGTCATGGCAGAGAAGGGGTTAAAATAGTCGAGTATATATTTTTTTTGGGGGGAGGGGCAAGATTTCGAGCAAAAACAATATGGCATCTTTAGAAAAATCGCATTATTCTTAATTCAATCGACTCAGGCTATACAAAATACGTAATTTCAGTAAACAAAAAAAAAGAATCAGTGCAAAAATAATAATACATTTCGGTAATAATAAATAAAATAATGAACAGAAAACGTGTATGATTTAGGTCAGGCAAGGATTCGGACGAGGGCAATATGGCGGCTTTGTTTACATCTGCCGCGCAAACGTCGGGCGGGAAATATGAGGCAAAAAAATGAAAAAAAACAAAACAAAAAAAAAGCTCATCTCGTGCGTTTCATAACTTTTTACAGCACGTCACTACACTAGATGAGTTTACGAGATAGAAAATGAGATAGGGATTATTCCTCAGAACTGGTATTACCTGTATTGTAAATGTGTAGCAGTTTAAGAGTACGTGTGTAGGTTTACGTGCGTATGTATGTGTGTATGTGCGTATGTATGTATAAGTGAATGTATATATATGCATGTGTTCGTGTATGTATGGGTGTATGTACCGTAGGTTTGCGTGTTTATGTATGCTTGTGTATTCTTCAGTGTTCGTGTGTTTGTATGTATGTTTATATATCATGCGGGCTCAAGTATGTACAGTATGTAGGTATGTATATAAGTGTTTTATGTATGTGTTTTTGTGTATGTATGTGTTTTATGTATGTATGTGTTTTTATGTATGTACGTATGTGAGTATATACAGTATGCATGAATGAATGTATGTAGGTATGTACGAGTATGTGTGTATCAGTGTGTGCGTGTGGGAGGTTCCTTTTGGTCCCGATAACGTACACTATTTATCTAACCTCCCTGATAAGCAAAATAATATATAAAGCATTCCTGTATCCTGCCTGTAAATTATTGCCGTAAAAACCGTAATAATAAGATGAAATACTGTAAATGGAAATGCAAGAAAATAAAATAAAAGGGAGACCAGTTAGACTCTCTCTCTCTCTCTCTCTCTCTCTCTGTGCCACCTACACTCATCTCACCCTCTCTCACCTCATAATTTCACTCCCTCAACATTCACCCTTTTTCCGTCTCTCTCTCTCTCTCTCTCTCTCTCTCTCTCTCTCTCTCTCTCTCTCTCACCCGCAGAAGAGCCACCCCGCATCAACCGCACCCTTCGTCAACTGCGGTTGCGGTGTGGAGGGGAAAGCGGTGGGGGGAGGGAAGGGGAGAAGGAGGGGAATGGGGAGGAGGGGGAGGGGGAAGGGGAGGGAGAAGGGGAGGGGGACGAGGAAGGGGGAAGGGGAGTAACGAAGGACATGAAGAAAACGAAGAGGTTTAAGAGGGGAAAAAAGGTAAAGAAAGAAGATGTAAGGAAGGGAAGAGAAGGGTGAAGAACCAATGGAGAGAAAGAGAGAGAGAGAGAGAGAGAGAGAGAGAGAGAGAGAGAGAGAGAGAGAGAGAGAGAGTCGCGTGCTGGCGGCAACAGATGTTCTGACAAGGGTTGGACGGGCAGCTCCGAGGCCGCGCCCGGTGGCAGGGTGGTGGCAGGGTGATGGCAGGGTGGTGGCAAGGTGATGGCAAAGTAATGGCAGGGCAATGGCAGTGTGGTGGCAGGATGATGGCAGAGTGGTGGCAGGGTGATGGCAGGGTGGTGACAGGGTGGTGATGGAAGGATGGTGGAGGAGAGATGGTGGGAGGGTGTGGTTGAAGGATCATGGTAGGGTGGTGGGGGAGTGGCGCTGGATGGGTGGCAGGGTGATGCTGGTGGAGGTAGAAGGGTGGCAAAGTGGTAGCAGGGTGATGGTAGGGCGGCGGTGAACGGGTGGCGGGGTGGTGGTGGAAGGGTCGTAGGATGGTCTAATGATGGCAGGGTGAGGGCAGCACGGTAAGGGACAGAGTGGTAGCAAGGTGGAAGAGTGAAAGGCAAAGAAGTGCTTAGCAGGGTGGCAGTGTTATCAGGTGGCACTTTAATGACAAGGTGGCATAGTGACGGCAGGGTGGTGGCAGGGTGTTGGTGGCAGAGTTGTTGTAGGGTGTCAGCATGACGGTAAGGTGGCAGGCTGGTAGAAGGATGGTGGCAGGGGGCGGCAGAGGGGACGGCAGGGTTGTGACAGGGTGGTGGCTGGGGGGTGGCAGGGTGAAGGATGGTAAAAAGTCGAGCGGAAGACAGAGGTTAGGGAACGGAGAGTGCAAGGTAGGGTGACAGGGTGATGGCAGGGTTTGTGCAGTGGTGAGTGGCAGGGTGAAGAAGGCAGCGGAGAGGGAGGTGTGTGTGAGGGTTGCAGGGTGATAAAAGTCTGGCGAACACGTAGGCAGGTAAAAAGGATGGCAGACATGCAGGTAGGCAGACAGGCAGGTAGGTGGGCAGGCAGACAGGCAGGTAGGAAGGGCAGGTAGGCAGGTAGGAAGGGTAGGCAGGTAGGAAGGGCAGACAGGCAGGCAGGGCAGACAGGTAGGCGGGTAGGTAGGCAGAGAGGTAGGTAGGCAGGTAGCAGCAGGAAGGTAGGCAGATAGGCAGGCAGACACACAGATAGGAACACATGTAAGTAGGCAGGTAGGTAGGTCAGTAGGTAGGTAGGTAGGTAGGTAGGCAGGAAAGAAGACAGTAGGAGGGAGAAGCAATCTGGTAGGTACAAACTGCAGGCAGGCAGGTAATTAGGCATAAAGAGTGGTAAGTGGGCAGGAAGGTCGAGAAGGAAGGTAGGAAGGTAGGTACAGAAGCAGGCAGGAAAAGATAGCCAGGTAATCACAGAAGAAGACAGGAACAGATGAAAGGCAGAGAAAGAAACAGAGAAGTAGTCACTCAGGTAGGCAAAGAAAGAGGCAGGTGAGACAGGCAAGGAGACAGGCAGAGGAGCTGGCAAAGAGGAAGACAGGCAGGAGAGAGAGAGAGAGAGAGAGAGAGAGAGAGGGGAGACAGTGGCCAGGAGGGAGGCAGGGATGGAGGGAGGCACAGAGGGAGACAGGGAGACACAAACAGGGAGGGAGGGAGGGAGGGAGGGAGGCAGAGTGGGAGGCAGACATGATGTGATGCATGCAAGCAGAACCAGAGGCATGCAATCAGGAGAGGCAGGCAGAAAGGGACATGCAAGACGGACAGGCAGACGATGGCCCGCACGAGAGGCAGGCAGGGGAGGGAGGCGGGGAGGGACCGGGATAGGAAGCAGGGAGAGGCAAGGAGAGGAAGCAAGGAGAGGCAAGGAAAGGAAGCAGGGAGAGGCAGGTAAAGGAGGCGGGGTTAGGCAGGAAAAGGAGACAGGATAAGGCAGGAAAAGGAGACAGGATAAGGCAGGAAAGGAGGCAGGGAGAGGAAGGAAAGGGAGGCAGGGTAAGGCAGAAAATGGAGGCGAGGTGAGGCAGGAAGAGGAGACAGGGTGGGGCAGGAAAAGGAAGCAGCAGGGAGACGTAGGAAAGGAAGGCAGGGTGAGACAGAAAATGGAGGCAGGGAGAGGCAGGGAGGGTGGCAGGGTGGGAGGAAATAACGAAAATACAGGGGGAAATAAGGTAGGCAGGGAGATGGGGAGGGAAGATGGGAGGCAAAGGACGGGTGAGGCAGAGAAGAGGTTACGGTAGGGAAGCAGGGACTTGGGGTAGGCAGGGGGTCGAGAGGTAGGCAGGGGGTCAAGAGGTAGGCAGGATGGCAAGGTAGAGGATAGGGAGGCAGAGGGGGAAGGAGGAGGCAGCGGGAGAAGGGGGAAGGAGGAGGCAGCGGGAGAAGGGGGAAGCAGGAAAAGGAGGAAGAAAAGACGAGGGGAAAAGATGTGAAGGAGAAAGACAAAAACGGGAAGAAGGGAAGATGAGCAAGGGAGAAGAAGAGGGAGGAGGGAAAATATAAGTTGGGAAAAGGGAAGAAGAGAAGAAGGAAGGAAGGGGGGAAGGAAGGAGAGAAGGAAGGAGAGAAGGAAGGGGGAAGGAAGGAAAGAAGGAAGGAAGGAGAGATGGAAGGAGGGGTGGAGGACAGGTGAAGAGGGGAAGACAAAACAATGAAAACAGCAAAAGACCCAGGAAAGAGCGACTGGAAAAGGCATATTAAAAACGAAAGAAGTATGAGGAAAAAATTATTACACAAAGAAATACTTATATACTTTTCTTCAATCCATCATTCCTTAATCTCAATAATATCACTTAAATCTCTTAAATTTTTTCCAACCTTTTCTACATTACATTCTAACTCCAGATGATTTTATTCAGCTAAGAAAATCGTCCTGGTAGTGAATTTGGGGAAGGCTAATTATGCTGTGCCTAACCCTCCCCCCCCAGTTCGAAAAAAAAAAATCTATCTATCTATTGCCAGACGCCTCAATCCCGTTTGGGGTGGCCACAAACAAATCGCCTCCACGTCGTCCTGTCCCCCGCCATTTCAAGCTAAATAAAATCGTCAGAAGATCGTAAAAATAAAATGATAAAACTTGGGCATCACTGTAAATGATTACTATATATATATATTTTTTTTTGGGGGGGGTTAAGCTGTATGTTATGTCCTCTCTCTCTCTCTCTCTCTCTCTCTCTCTCTCTCTCTCTCTCTCTCATTTGCCTAATCAATGGAACCCCCTCTCACCACACAAAAGGGCTTCAAACATATCCATTACCCGTGTCAATAAGGCAGGAGTTGTCAAATACTTGCATAATGGGTAACAAAATGGGGGTAATAGGGAACGGAGGAGAGGTGGAAAAATGGGGGAGGGGAACGGGGGAGAGTGGGGGAAGGGGTGGGAGAAAGAGGGAGGGGAGGGGGAAGGGGTGGGAAAGTGGTGGAAGGATGGGGGAGGAGGGTGGAAGGATGGGGGAGGAGGGTGGAAAAATGGGGAAGGAGAGGTTGAATAATGGGGGAAGGGGCGGGAGAATGGGGGAAGGGGCGGGAGAATGGGGGAGCCAATGGGGAAAGGAGGATGGAAGGACCGAAGTAGGAGGGATGGATGGATGGAAGCAAAGACTGAAGAATGGGGGAAGGGGAGGGAGAATGGGGGAAGGGGAGGAAGAATGGGGGAAGGGGAGAAAGAATGGGGGAAGGGGAGGAAGAATGGGGGAAGGGCAGGGAGAATGGGGGTATGGGTGGAAGAATGGGGGCAGAGGTGGAAGGCATGAATACTGGCTGAATTACAGTGGTGTAAAATGAAGAATGGAAGGAAGAAAATGAAATAAGAAGGAATGGAAAAACCAAAAGGAAGTAATGAAAGAAGAAAAAGATGTAAAAAAAAAAAAAAAAAAGCAAAAAAGAGAGAAAGGAAGAAATGGAAGTAAAGACAAAATGATGAAAGGAAATAAAGACGAAAGGAAGGGAATGGAACAAGGAATAAAGGAGGTAAAGAAGTAAAATAAGTAGCGAACACTATCACCAAAAGCAGAAAGGGAAAGAAATGATAAACAGGACGAAAGAGAAAAGTAAAATTAAGTAAAAAGAACATGACAAAGGCAAAATTATTACGAAGGATAAGAGCCAAATAAACAATAAAAAAAAATGAACAAGCCAATAAAAAAAGAAAATTAGGAAACACAAAACGAAATACACAAAACTAAAAATAAATAAAACACGGAGATTAAACAGGGTAGATAATAAAGTCAAATAATAAAATGATAAATAATTAAAACTAGTAAATAGAAAGGGAAATAAACTCAAATAAAAGGGAGGAATGAAAGGAGAAAGGAGGACTGTTAAAATCCTTCTCAGAATACATTAGCCCCCCCTCTCCGCCCTCCCCCACCTTTTCCCCTCCCCTCCTTCACCTCCCCCCTCCCCTCGCCTCCCTTCCCTCTCTCCCTCCTTCCTCCATTTACCATCCCCTCTACCTCCTCTCCTTTACCTCTCTCCCCATCCTCTCCTTATCCTTCCCCCCTCACTCCCCTCCTCTTCCCTCTCCAACCCTCCTTCCCCTCTTCCCCCCTCCCTCCCCCCATCAACCCCCTGGGGCTTTTTCCGATATGCCACTGCTCTTTTCTTGTTTACTCGTGACGTCACTAAGCCCTCTCTTTATTTTCTCTCTCTCTCTCTCTCTCTCTCTCTCTCTGTCTCCCTACGTCACTAAGCCCTCTCTTTATGTTCTCTTTCTAGCTCTCCTTCTCTCCCTCTCTCTATTTCACTAAGCCTTCTCTTTAATCTCTCTCTCTCTCTCTCTCTCTCTCTCTCACTATTCACTCTCGCTATATTTCTCTCCCCTTCTCTACGTCACTAAGCCCTCTCTTTATTCTCTCTTTTGCTTTCTTTCCTTTCTCTACGTCATTAAATCCTCTCTCTCTCTCACTCTCTCTCTCTCTCTCTCACGGTTTATCGTTTCCTATTATTAATAACTGCATTACACCTAAGG